>NC_092585.1:111000-245218 GCF_016086655.4 Lepeophtheirus salmonis | reverse complement strand
TGTAACACTTTTTTTATGGCTTGGGTACAATATTTATAAATATTATATTACTTAGAGTCATGGTATCTATACATCCCTTGTGAATGCAAACGTTTAACCCTTCTTTGGTTAATTGTGATAAAACACACCCGAGATGTAAATAAATGATATCTATTCAATTAAATCAAAATTATTTTGAACAATTTTTTAAAACCATTGTATTCATAGGCAATGAAGTCCTTTTAGTTTTGTGAAAAATTACCAATTCGACATTTGCTATAGTACTTTAAATTGTACTTGAAATTTTGAACAAACTGAAGAATACGGTAATTTTTATTTTGGATTAGTATTTGTAACGAGAAACACAAAACATCTAATATTACATGCAAAAACCAAAAGTATAAAAATAATATTGTCGTCCAATCATAACTGATTCATTTTTGCAAATCTTGCAAAATATATGTTATTGAAAATGTTAATTTACAGTTTTTAATAAAAAAATACATTCTTTTTAAACATTTCTTAAAAAAAATGTTAAAAAATGGATTTTTTTTAAATCTGTAAATTAACATTTTTGATAACATATTTTTTGAAATATTTTCAAAAATGAACCAATATGGATGGTTATTTTTGGTTATCCTTTTGGTTTTTGACAGCACAAATTATGAATTGGAAGTTTTGTGTTCCTCTTATATCCTTTTCAAATGTCGATTTAGTAATTTATCATTAAACAAAATTTTACAACTAATAAAACTATGGATATTTCATAGTCCAAAGAATTACGATCTAAAGAATAAATAAGTTGACTATTATTGAAATAACTACGTTAATAATCTGCTCAACTTATTTCTTTGTAGAATCATTTTCAAAAATAAAAGTAGAGTTCATGTATGTTATTAAATCGAACAAATTTTTTGTTAATCGACTTTTTATAACTCCAATTCTGGATACCCTAACTAGTAAAAATATAAAAAAAAGTTTTCAATGCCTTTGTTACGAAATTAATCGAGAAGTTAATATAACATAATTTAATATTTTCTGATGTATTTAAAATATAACCAAGATTAAATTATTCTGATTAATTTTTGTTATTGTTTAACTGAGGTTATATATGAAATTACACAAAAATTATAAATTATATTCGTCCAGGCTATAAAATATTTGTTTACTTAAATTGCATCAAATTATTTATCCTTTAGGATAATATTTTAATTTATTTATATTTTTAACATATATTATAATGAGCATTTTGAACTTATACAAGTAAATTATAAAATGCACTCAATTTACCCTCTATATTTATTATATAAAATTTTTTTTTTTTTTTCATGATAAACAATATGAATATTCAATATTTGTATTAAATGCACTTTACAGAAGAATAAATTTAGTGTTGTACTTTTTTAAAGTCTCTTTATATAAAACAACGTTAAATTCATTAAATTTTATTAAGCATTACATATAAGCCTTTCTGTTGGAATTTTTTTATTTATTTTATGATTCATACTCATCTTTAGTTAATAGAGTTTATAAAATGACGTTGAAAAACAATTTTACTGCAATCATTGAAATATTTATTTTTTATACATTTTGACCGAAAGAACAGACGATGGTCATAGTTAGTTTTTAATTAATTTATTGAAGTTTAGTATGTCTTCTAGTTTGTTTATATGTCTGTTTTACTGCACAATTTATTTTTCTACAAATTTTACGGGAATGCAGCAATAAAAATATACCAAGACGTCTTTAAGTCATATTAAAAAGAACATAGAAATTACGCAAAAATCAAATCAAAAATATTGAGTTATTATTATTGGTATATCGATCATTACTAAATCTTTTGAAACTTGTTTAAACTAATTTATTCTTTTATTGAATATTATGAAGAGCAATTTTAACTTATAAGAGTATATTATACAACGCACTCATTTTACTCTCTTTATTAGTTATATAATACATATTATATAAAAATATGTATTTTATTCCCATGGAATACCCAACCATAACATTAGAGCATGTTTATAAATTGACTATCAGTTTTAGAAACATATATGTGAAGTTTTCACACTTATATAATTTTGGTCAATCTGATGTATTTGATCATTGAAAAACAAAAGATTAAAACATGGTTTTGAAATATTTTAATACACCTATATTGACTTTAATTATTCCTCCAGGTGAAGATTGTGGAAGTTTATTTAGACTTCTGTTCAATATTAGGAAGAGCATTATGATTTTTATGAATAAATTATACAACGCACTAATTTTACTCTTTATATTAAATATATAAGATACATTATATAAAAACATGAATTTTATTCCCTCAGAATAACCAACTATAAAATTAGAGCATTCTAATAAATTGACCATAAGTCTTAGAAACATATAAGTGAAGTTTTCACACTGATGTAATTTTGGTCAATCTGACGTATTTGCTCATTGAAAAGCGTAGGATTTATTTAGACTTCTGTTAACTATTATTATGAAGAGAATTATAAACTTTTATGAATAAATTATACAAAGCACTCATTTTTATTCTATCTATTTATATTCAACAGTATATTATATAAAAATATGTACAAAAAAATTTATCATGATGACTAATTTGAATAAACAATATGCGTAATAAATGCATTTTTCAAAAGAATTTGTTGTTCTTTTTGAAGTTTTTTTTAATGAAGTAACGTTTTATTCATTAAATTTAATTTAGCAACAAATAGAAATATTTGTGTTGTACAAAGAAAATAAAATTTATCAGTTTTTTAATATAATGATTCATTGTTGTCATTAGTTTATACAGTATATTAAATGACGCTAATAAATTAGTTTTTCAACATTCATTTATATATTTCATAATAATGTTTTATCAGCGAATGTATCTGCCTTATCATGAAGTTAATTTTTCATAATTTCATGGAAATTTAGTCTGTCTGCCTGTTTGTTTATCAATCAGTTTGACTTTGTACAAGTTAACTTTTGAGGGTATATTTTGTAGAACTGCGTAACTATTTAATTGAAAAAATAAAAATGTAGCAATGAGATTGTATACTGTAATTAGAATAATATATTTTTATACAAGTTATATATTATAAACTAAAGATGTCTATTATTCTTTCAATTAAAAAATTGATAAATTGGATATCTTTTGTTATACCGACGTGCATCCAAATAATTTGAAATAAAATTTGTTGAATTTTATGTTATTATATAACAAAAAAATTTTGAATATATTTTTTTTAAATCTGACAAATATAATTGTAGGTTGTGGAGGAATAATTTTTATAATTAATTGTTTAATATGGCGTTGAAAAGCTATAGTTCCCATCTTTCCCCCACAACAAAATTAAGGAATATTTGAAATTGTTTTATTTATTTTTGGTTAATGCAGCAGTAAATTGTAATTTTTACTCTAAAAAATGTTTAATTTCTCAAATAAAGCTTACTCTCTCTAGTTAAAATAAAATATGAGTTTTCAAGGCTCTTTTAAAAAAATTAATTGAGAAATGTTCTTAAAACTTTAAACTAACATTTTCGATAATACATTTAATATATGCAAAAATGAATTTTTTGGAGGACAATATTAACTTTATACTTCTGATTTTTGCAAGTATAAAATAAATATTGAATGTTTTGTGTTTCTCTTAACCAATGTTAAAAAAGATAACAGTTACTTATTCACACATTTTGTGCATTTCATATTTTTTTTTTTGCAAGTACAAAAAATAAATTAGAAGATTCGTATTTTTTTTACAAATAATTATAATTACTTTTTTGCAGAATTTGTTCGAAAATGTGATTTTAATTTCGTTCGCAAATGTTGAATTGGTAATCTTTCACACAAGCAAAAATACTTGGTTGACTATGCATACAAAGCTTACTAAAAGTTTTTTTGATAATCGACTTTAAATTACTCCAATGCTGAAAACTCTCTCTAGTTAAAATAAAGTATGGGTTTTCCAAGTCTTTGTTATGTAATTAACTGAGCAATGTTTCATAAACATTTTCAAAAACAAATTTTTTGCAATATTTGCAAAAATGAACAAGTAATCTATGGGTTTTTTAGGAGGACAATATTATTTTTATATTTTTGGTTTTTGCAAGTACAAAATAAGTATTTGAAGTTTTGTGTTTACCTTCACCATTGCTAATAAAACATATTAGTGGCTTTTTTGCACAATTTGTTCAAAAATTTTAATCTCAATATCCAATACAAATGTCGATTTGGTAATTTTTTACAAAAACCGAAAAATATTTTGTTGCCCTAGAATACAATGCTTTCTAAAAAAGTTGTTGCAAATAATGTGGATTGAATGGAAAAAAAAACTTTTCATTACATCTTGGGGTGTATTTTATCTCAATTTACCAACAGAGGGTTAAACCTTTGCATTTACTAGGGATGAATAAATACAATGTCTTTGTGTAATATTACAATTATAAATTTTGGGCCTAAGCCATTTTAAAGTCTTACAATTAAAAAAATATATAAGTATTTATTTAAAATATTTTTTTAATTTTATTGTTAAAAATATGACAAATATAATTGTAAGTTAACAAAGTGGTGCATAATTTTTAGAAGCATCTGAATAGTGTAGCGCTGAAATTTTGTTGCTCCCCCCCAATTAAAATCAATTTAAGTATTCATTTTCCAAAGAAAATAATTAAATTAAAAATCAAAAACCAACAGAAAAAATATATAAATATATTTATAGATGAGAAAAATATGACAATAAACAAAACTTTTAATTAATTAGATAGAAATTTACATTTTTTTAAAATATGACAAATATAATTGTAGGTTAACAGGTAGAGTAATAACTGCTATAAGTATTTGTTTTAAGTGGTGTTAAAAGGCTGGAGCTCCCCTCACCACGAAATTAAGGAGTTTTTGGAATTTTTAAAAATTATTTATTAAAAATCAAAAAACCCTTTAAACATTATTAACATAGCTATTACAATAATATTACGTCTTTAAATCGTAATTCTCTGGACTATAAACTATCCAAAGTCCTATCAGTTGCAAAACTTCAAAAATATGTTTTTAAACAATTATTTCATTTATTAGCATGATCTACAGCTTATTATTCTGACATGATTTATTTTGATGAGATATATCAATTTTTAATAATTTCATACTTTTTATTAAATTTTTGCATAATTAAAACAATAAACCTTTTTAACCAATAACAAAAAAAAATTATTAATATTACCATACTTAAATTTTTAAAACACAAATTTCATTCTCATTTAATAAACTATATAAACTTAATATGTCTAGAATTAATCAAAAAATTGCTAAATTTGATTTTTTTTTTGCAAAACATTCAAAAATTAAATGAATTTTAAAAATAGGGACAAAGTAAAAACCTTTCATGTATTAGTATGCATTCAATATGCATATTATTTTCAAATGATCTATCACTGAAAATGAAATAAATCAATTTTTATATTACATTATTAATTAAAAGGATAAAAATTTTTTGTATAATTTACTCGTATAAGTTCAAAATGCTCGTTATAATTTAAAATAAAAGTTTCAATTAATTTAATAAAAACATTTTTTTAAATTTCAAAAATTACTATGCTTAAATATATTTTTTTAAAAAAAAATATATTTTTAACAACAGGAGAAATAATTTTTGTAAGCATTTGTTTTATAAAGGCTAGCCCCCTTCCAAAAGAAAAAAAGATATTTTAGAAATTGTTTCATTTAATGTTTCAATAAAAATCCAAAAACCGTTTTAACATTTTCAACGTCGCAATTTGAAAATAATTAACTTATTTTGTCTTTAATTTTTAATTCATTGGACTTTGAAAAGTTATATCAGTAGTAAAACTTCAAAAACCGATATTCCAATTATTAACATGTTTTACTGTTAATAATTTTTTCATGATTTATTTTTCAGAGATATATCAATTTTTAATAATTCAATACTTTTGAATAACTTTTTGCGTTATTTCAAAGATAAACGTTATTAACCAAAAACAGAAATATTGTAAATGGTTAAATTTTTAATTCATAAATTTTTTTAAAGTTATTTATATGAACTGCCTGAATAATATAATAATCAACACATTGAAAACTTAAATCATATTTTTAGTGAGAGTATCCGGTGTTGGATAAATTACAAGTCGATTAAAAGAAAACATTGATGTAAATAAATAAACATAAACTAAACTTTACTTTTTTAATATGACAAACAAACCTTTGGCTACAATCTTATTGCTTCATTTTTATTTTTAAATCCAATAGTTATGCAGTTCTACAAAAATACCAGGAAAAATAAGCTGTGCATAGTCAAACTGACTAAAAATTGTAAATTAACATTTTTAAAAACATATTTTTGTATTATTTGTAAAAAGTAAGTTTTTTGACGACAATATTCTCTTTATTTCTTTTGTTTTTTCAAGTACAAAATAAATATTGAACGTTTTGTGTTTCTCTTTACAAAAACTGATGAAGGATATGAATTACTTTTTTGTACAATTTTTTCAAAAAAAATTTGTTTAAGATTTCCTTTGCAAATGTCGATGTTAATTCTTCACAAAATAAAAAAAATCTTGTTTGCCCTTGAATACCCGTGAATGCAAAGGTTTCACCCTCCTTTGGTGAATTTTGATAATATACACCCCAAGAAGATAAAAAATGATATTTATTCCATTAAAACCAAATTTTTTGCAACAATTTGAAAAAAACAACAACATTGTATTCAATGGGAACAAAGTTATTTTAATTTTGAGAAAAATTACTAATTCTACATTTGCTATAGGATATTGTAATTTAAGTTTTTGAACAAACTAGACAATAAAGTAATTTCGATCCCTTATGAGCATTTGTAAAGAGAAACACAAAACTTACAATATTACTTGCTAAAACCAAAAGAATAAAGAGAATATTGTCGTCCATAAAATAACCGTCGATAACTGGTTCATTTTTGCAAATCTTGCAAAAAATATTTTATTGAAAATGTTAATTTACAGTTTTTAGTAAAAAATGCAGTGATTACTAATTTTTGTTGTTGTGGAACAAAGTTTTCATTAGAAGTTACGCATAAATTTAAAAAAAACCATCTGTAGTCTTTGAGTCACATATAAAATGAAAAGTAGAGAAAAACTAAATTTAATTAGTTTAAATTTTATGAAATAAATCAAGCAATAGATTAATGATTATTATATACTTATTTTTTTCTTTCCAAAAATAAAATAATAATGATGACAAGTTTGAAGCATAAAAAATAAAAGCTGTTTATAATACAACTACAAAAAGCACACAATCTTCTACCTATTGTCATATTTTTGTTAATCGACTTCTAATCAGTCCAATAACAGGTACATTTTCTAGATTAAGTTTTATTAAAGCCAATTTAACGAAATTCTTGGAGCAGGTATATGTATTCAATGCCTTGGTCACGAAATTAATCTAGCAGTGAATATAAAATAATTATAAAAAAATTATGTATAAAAAATTTAACCATGTATACATTAATTACATATAGTTTTGTTATTGGTTAATGAAGTTTATCTTTAAAATTACACAAACATTTAATAAAAAGTATTGAATTATTAAAAAAAGATATTTATCTGAAAAAAAATATAGAGTTTATTCAATGACACTGATAATTTTTTTTACTGCAATCATTTATTTATTTCATAACTATAATTTACGAAACATTGTTTGGAGTTAATTTTTCAATAATTTATGGAAATTTAGTCTGTAGATCTGTTTGTTTATCTGTCAGTTTGACTTTACACAACTTATTGTTTCGTTGTTTTTTTGTAGAACTGCCTTACTATTAAAATTAAGAGATATATATGTAGCAGTAACCATGTAGCCACAAGTATTTGCGTCATAATACGTCAAAAAAGAACTTAAGAACTAAGTATTTAATTTTAATTCAAAAACCAAGCTCTAAAAAGTCATAACATTCATCGATCGTTGGAGTTAATATATATATAGTATAAATATATGCATATGTATATGGGTACTTTTTCTTGATTAAATTTTATTAAAATTTTTAAAGCCAATGCAACAAAATTGATGGAGCAGGCTTAGGTATTTAAAGCCTTGGTTACAAAATTAATCTAGCAATTAATATAAAATAATTAAAAAAAAATTATGTATTAAAAATTTTAATAAGTTTAATTGAATTACATTTATTTTGGTTATTGGTTAATTTCCCTTATCTTTAAAATTACACAAAAATCAAAAATATTGAATTTTTAAAAATTGATATACATCTAAAAATAAATTTAAATTATTTATTCATAGATATCTTTAGTTTATAGAGTTTATTCAATGACACTGAAAATTTTTTTTTACAGGAATCATTTATATATTTCATAATTATGGTTAACGAGCAATTGTACCTGACATTGTTTCGAGTAATTTTTTCAATAATTTATGGAAATTTTGCACAACTAATTGGCTCGGTTCTTTTTTGAAGAACAGCGTAACTATTAAAATTAAGAAATATAAATGTAGCAACGACCATTGTAGCCCAAAAATTTTGTGTCATACTAAAAAAGATCAGTGAAGCAAATGTATATCTGATTATATCAAAGTTTATCTGTTAATCGATTTCTAATATCTCCAATACCGGATATTCTCTGTAGTTAAAAAGAGTATAAGTTTTTATTGCCTTTGTTACGAAATTAATCGAGCAGTTAATATATAATAATTTATAAAATAATTTATGTTATAAAAATTTAACCATGTTAATATTTATCACATTTTTTTTTTAATAAATAAACTCATTTTTTAAATTATGCAAAAATTAATCAAAAGTATAGAATTATTAAAAATTGATTAAATTGATATTTCTCTTAAAAATAGATCATGTCAAAATAATAAACAGTAGAGCATGCTAATAAATTGAATTTTTATATATGTTTTATAACATGTATTTGAAGTTTTACAACTAATAAAACCATGGATATTTCATAGTCCAAAGATATACGATCTAAAGAAAAAATAAATTGACTAATAACTTCATTACAAATCTGCATAACTTATATTTTGTAGAACCTCGTAAGTATTAAATTTAGGAAATATATATGTAGCAATGAGATTGTAGCCAAAGGTAGAATAAAAGTAGAGTAGTTCTAATAACTTCTAATAACTCCAATTCTAGATACTCTCTCTAGTTAAAAAATAATAAAAGTTTTCAATGCCTTAGTTACAAAATTAATCGAGCAGTTAATATAAAATAATTCACAATTTTCTGATATATTTAAATTATCACCAAGATTAAATTAATCTAATTAATTTTTGTTATTGGTTAACTGAGGTTATCTTTGAAAATACGTAATAATTATAAATTATATTTCTCATATATGTCCAGGCTTAAGATGTTTGTTTACTTAAACTGAATTTCATTATTTATCCTGGTGGAGAATGATTTCATTTATATATATTTTTAATATACATTATAAAGAGCATTTTGAACTTATACAAGCACATTATAGAACGCAAACAATTAACTCTGTATTTATTATATAAGATATATATTTTATAAAAATTTGCTTTTTTGCTCAGGATAACCAACATGAATTTCCAATATTAGTATTGAATGCACTTCACGAAAGAATAAATTTAGTGTTGTACTTTTTTAAAGTCTCTAATATAAATCAACGTTAAGTTCATTAAATTTAATTGATCATTACATAGATCCTGTCTGTTGGAATTTTTTATTTTATTTAATGATTCAGACACATCTTTAATTTATTGAGTTTATAAAATGACGTTGAGAAAGCAATTTTATAGCAATCATTAACATATTTATTAATTATATATTATGACCGAAACAACCGACAATGGTCATATAAATTTTTTATAAATTTATTGAAATTTAGTAAGTCTTCTTGTTTGTTTATTTGTCTGTTTTACTTTGCACGATTTATTTTTTGTGGAATTATGTGGGAATACAGCAACAAAATTCTACCAAGACGTCTTTAAGTCATACTAAAAAAGAACATAGAAATACATTTTAATCCTATTAATTCAAAAAATTTCTTTTAATCTTTAAAATATAAATAACTCGAATTCTGGGGTTTTTTTCTAGTTTAAATATTATAAAAAATTTCAAAGCCTATGTTACGAAATTAATCGAGCAGTATTAAAAAAAAAACACTTTTTTTTTTATGTATTACAAATTAAACCAAGTTTAAATTAATATTACTAATTTTTGGTACTAGTTAACAAAGTTTATTGTGAAATTACACAAAAATATTGAATTATTTTAATTGATGTATCGATCAATACTAAATCTTGTGAAATTTTTTGAATTAATAGGATTAAAATGTATTTCTATGTTCTTTTTTAGTATATAAATATATATATATTTAGTAATATTTTATAATTATAATTTTATAATTAATTCACTTGTCAACCTACAATTATATTTTTCATATTTTTGTAAATGTGAATGTTTATCTAATTAACCATTATGTTACGAAATTAATCAAGCAATCGATTAATAATAATTTTTGACTAATTTATTTTTATCTTTTCAAGAAAAACAGAATAATGGTGACAGCTTTGAAAAATAGAAAATAAACACTGTTTATAATTCAACTACAAACAGAGCGCAATCTTCATTGTCAATATCTTCTCAACAATATTTTTTTTGGGGGGAGGGTTAAGTTTTTGAACATTTAATTAAATTTTTTGGGAAAAAATACAAAAATTATATAATTTAGGAAAGGGTGAGGAGAACAAAAACCTTTCAACACTACTCTTTACTGATGCTTATAAAAATTATGCCTCCACTTATAAACTTATATAAGTTTAATAAATGAAACACTTTTTAATGGCTTGGGTACAATATTTATAAATGTTATATTATTCAAAGTCGTGGTATCTATACATCCCTTGTGAATGCAAAAATTTAACCCTCCTTTGGTTAATTGTGATAAAATACACCCAAAGATGTAAATAAATGATATTTATTCCATTAAATCAGAAATTTTTGCAACAATTTTTAAAAAGCATTGTACTCAAGGGCAACGAAGTCCTTTTAGTTTTGTGAAAAATTACCAATTTGACATTTAGTATAGAATATTGTACTTTAAATTTTTGAACAAACAAGAGAATAATGTAATTTTTATCTCGGATTATTATTTGTAACGAGAAACACAAAACATCTAATATTACATGCACAAACCAAAAGTATAAAAATAATATTGTCGTCCATAAAATAACCATTGATAACTGATTCATTTTTGCAAATCTTACAAAAAATATGTTATTGAAAATATTAATTTACAGTTTTTAATAAAAAGTACATTCTGTTTAAACATTTCTTTAAAAAAAATGTTAAGAAAGTTTGAATATTGTCGTTTGATGACAATAACAGAAAGGGCAAAATAAAAAAATAAAAATTATTCCTAAATTTGACAGATATTTAGTAATTTTCAGGTTTTAAATTAGATATTTTTAATTTTTTAATGTTTTTTTTTAATAAAATCTAATACGACGTCTATAAATCGGTGTTTAAAATAATTATCTGCAACGAGTAGATTTTTATAGTATTCATTCAAATGCAAATTTGGAACATCACAAAACGTACTCATTTTTTGGCTTTCCTGCGCCCAATAAATCCTTTTTTCCTAAAGTTAAAAAAAACTTTATGTTGAACAAAAAAAACTTATATTATGGTAGGTAATAGGATAGATTGAGTTACATATTTACTTATGTCCATTCTCCCTCTATTGGTTATTATGCACCACTATTGTAGACAAAACTTTTAAATAAAATTATATTTAATACCACCTTATATATTATTACTTTGATTCTCGTACAAGAATGGATGTTTTCAATAAAACATGTTCCTTTTAAAGATTCAATAAATGTATCTTATTATTTTTTTAATGAAATGATGATAAGTAAAAACAAAATCTGGAGCAGATATAAGTTCTTAAGACTAGTTCACAATATGTAAATGGAAGTAAATCAATTTTTGGTTTGAAATAGTCAACACTAATCAAAAATACAACAACCAAACAATTTGAGATTGAAAATACATGGTTCTGTTTTTGCTATACTTATATGACATAACCAAATTTGATTCTGCTATATTTAAATTTTCATTCAATATTGATACATTCATTGGTTTCATCTAGTTTTCAATATAATAGGAGTCATGACAGATTTTATTTAAACATTTTCTTAAAGTAGATTCTTAGCAAGTATGATGAATTATATAGAAGACCATTATGTCTTACAATATTTAGCATATCTCTCATATTAAAAAAATAATATAAAATTTGAAGTTTTAACTTTTGTGTTGTATTGGCAAGTCTATCATTGTGAAATATTTCAATTCACAATCCTACAAATATGGGCCAATTACTTGCAAATTGTCACAAGAAAAAAATGCTTGTGAGCATATTATACTTATAATTACTCACTAGATACCACATTCATGTATGAATAAGATAAATGATTTATTTGGCGTGTTTTATATACGAGTTAAAGAGAAGGGAGAATTTAAAAATGCATATTGATTTGTCAGTCGTTAAGAGGCAATCAAGCTTTTTAGATCTCTATCTTCTATGCTACACTTTGAGAGTGAAAGTAGTGAGCTCCATAATTAATTTTTTGTGAAACTAGATTGTTTTCTTAAGTTTTGTTTATTTATATTTAAAAAACCTATTAATTTTTGTGTATCATTCATAGGGTACACTTTCTAGTTTAAATATTATAAAATTGTTTAAAGCCTATGTTACAAAATTAATCAAGCAGTGATTACTAATTTTTGTTATTGGTTAACAAAGTTTATCTTTGAAATAACGCAAAAATTTAATGAAAACAATTGAATTATCACCCAAAGTCTTTGTGTCATATATAAAAAGAAAAGTAGAGTAAATGTTTAACTACTTAATTTGATTTTTTTTGTGAATCGACTTTTAATAACTGCAATGCCGGATCCTTACCCTAATTTATATATAATAAAAGTTTGTAAAACCTATGTTACGAAATTTACCGAACAGTGGTTACAAATTTTTGTTAATGGTTAACAAAGTTTTTTCTTTGAAATTACTAAAAAAATTCCACAAAAACTATTGTATTACTTAAAGGCCTTTGTGGTATATATAAAAAGAAAAGTAAAGTGAATAAGAAATTAATAAATTTAAATTTTACATAATAAATGGAGCAATTGATTAAAGATTATTTTATACTTATTTTTCTCTCTTCAAGAATAAAAGAATAATGATGACAAGTTTGAAAAATATAAAATACCTCAACACTGTTTATAATATAACTACAAAAAGCACGCAGTCTTCTATTGTCATATTTTTTGTTAATCGACTTCTAATTGAGTTGTATATGTAAAAAATTTATTATTAAGCTGTACTGTTCATTATTTTGACAAGCTCTATTTTTGAGAGATATATCAATTTTAATCATTCAATAGTTATCCCGAGGTAACCATATACCTTATATAATAAATGGAAATGATAAAATAAGTGAGTTGTAAAAATTACTAATATCAGTTTAAAATGCTACTTATAATCTATAATAAAAGTCTCAATAAATGAAATAAAAAATTTTGACAATTTTTTTTATTTTTGCTAGTCTAGGTAAAGAAATATTAACACATTACGATTTATAACTTTAATGACGTGATAAAGAAATTGTTTGGTTTGTTAAAATTTTTATTCCTTAATAAATTTGTTAATAATTTTGTATTGACAGCCCGATAAATTTCGTATGATATGGTTTATAAACTTTTCTAATAAATAAACTAGGATAAACAAAAGGCATTGGAGTTATTAGAAGTTGATATACAGAAAAACTTAGAATTAATGTGTTAAACATTTACTCTACTTTCCTTTTTTTATAAAGCGCAACGTATAGTTGTAGAACCGGATATACATGTACTTCACTGTTCTTTTTTAGTATGACGCAAATAATTTTGCCAACATGGTCGTTGCTACATCTTTATTTCTTAATTTTAATAGTTACGCAGAACTACAAAAAAAAAAAACAATAAGATGCGCTAAGTCAAACTGAGAGATAAACAAACAGACAGACAAACTAAATTTCAACAAATTATTAAACAAATAACATCAGATTGTAAAAAGTTATATCAGTGTGAAAACTTCACTTACATGTTTCTAAAACTGTTATTTTATTAGCATGATTTACTGCTTATTATTTTGACAATATATATTTTTGAGAAATATATCAATTTTAATTATTCATTAGTTTGCATAAAATTTTTGCGTAATTTCAAATATATACTTTGTTAACCAATAAGAAATATTATTATATTGATTTCTTTCATAACATAAGCTTTAAAATTTAAAAAAAAAAAAAATTAAACCAGAGAGAGAACCCAGTATGGGAGTTATTAAAAGTCGATTAACAGAAAAAATTTGAATTCATATGATGAAAATGTACTTCACTGTTCCTTATTAATATGAACCAAAGACTAGATGGTCCTTTCTGCATTTTAATATTTAAATTTAGTAGTAACAAAGTTCTACACTTTATATCATATTTTCTACTACTTTAACCATACATATGTTAACTCCAACTGATATGACGTGATGAACAATATACTATAAGCAGTAAATATTTAATTGACAGATTATTTGTAAATTCATTATTCAGATCCACCATTATACAAAAAGATAATGCTCACTCTTATTTATCATATTTACTACTACTCTAGCTATAGAAATATTAATGATCCACGATCCAACAATTCAAAACTGATTTGACGTGATAAAGATTTTTTTGTATTGACTGCTCTAATTATTTCGTAATATAGGCTTAAAAAACTTATAAAATATTTAAACTAAAAAAAAATTCCGTTACTAGACTTTCAGAAGTCGATTAACAAAAAATATGACTATTGAAAATTGCGCACTTTTTTGTAGTTGTATTATAAACAGTGTTTATTTTATATTTTTAAAAGCTGTCACTATTATTCTTTTATTTTGGAAGAAAGAAAAATAAGTATAAAATAATCATTAATCGATTAATTTTATAACAAAGGTTTTACAAACTTTAATTATAAATAAATTAGGATACTTACCCAGCATTTGAATTATTAAAAGTCAATTAACACAAAAAAATTAAATTAATTAGTTAACACTAGAACAACGAGGGTAACATTTTTGATACCCATTTGGGATTCAATGAAATATTGTGAGAAACTTCTTGATTGTATTTGTTTATAAGTTCAGGAATTCTCCTAATTCATTTTATTAATCACAAAAAACTAAATTATAAATTAAAATTTGTACTTGTTTCGTTGGTACAGTGAACACTACCTAGACAGACGTGGGTATTATATTTGATACCCAATCATTTCAAATATTATGTTTGTTCTACAATTGCGTATCAACAGGCTCATGCCTGTTTGAACAGGCTGAAGCAAGTTCAAACATGAATAAACTTTTAAATTTCAGCCCGTTTTAGCCAAGAAAACATTTTGAAGGAAGTCTCAGGTCCATCATCATTTGCAATACGTAACATCATTACAGATAAAACATTATCAGCTTTTGAACTCATGATCGATAATTATATTATTGATCACATTGTAAAATGTACAATAGTTGAGGCTTGTTCAAAACTTAAGAATGATGTATGGACAACCAGCAAACGAGAAACACTCCAACTGATTGCAATAATGTATGCGAGAGGAATCTTAGCCAAAGGGCAGCCGACAGAAGTCGTTTGGTCAAGAAAATTGGGGATCAATCTCTTTAGGAATACTATCCCTCGCGACAGATATAAGGAATTATTGATATATATCCGCTTTGATATTCGTTCCACAAGATCACAAAGACTTCAAAACGACAAGTTCGCCTTGATTTCAATGGTATGGGATGGATTTGTCGAAAATTGTAAGTCATCATACAGGCCAGGTGAAAATATTACCATTGATGAGCAACTATTTCCAACAAAAGCTAGATATTCATTTACCCAATATATGGCTAAAAAGCCTGATAAATTTGGTATAAAATTTTGGTTAGCAGTTGATCCATCGTCCAAATACTTGGTAAATTGATTTCCTTACTTGGGAAAAGATTCTCAAAAACCAGCAAATAAATCTTTATCAGAATAGGTCGTAATGAAGCTAATGGAACCATATTTGGGTAAAGGGGAGGACTGTTACAACAGAAAATTTCTTTACGTCATTGTCTCTTGCAAATGAACTTTAGAAAAATAGGACGACTATTGTAGGAACTATGAATCGTGCTCGCAAAGAAATATCTCCTTAACTAAAAGCTACCAAACAAGCACTATTTTCAAGCTTAATTTTTGTAAATAGTGGCAAAACATTGACTTCTTATCAAGGGAAAAAAAACAAAAATTTTGAGCTCTGTTCACAAAAGTGTTAAAGTTTTAGATGTACAAAAAAGGTTACCAGAATCAATCCAGTATTATAATGAAACTAAGTATGGAGTTGATATTCAAGATCAAATGGCAAGACTTTATTCCACCAAAATGTCCTCTGGCCTTTACAAGTTTTTTATAATATTTTGGATTTTGCTGGTATAAGTGCTTTTATCTTGTACAGAGAAGTGACTGGTAAGAAAATAACTCGTCTCCAATTTTTGAATAATTTGATTAACGAACTTATTACTGAAGATGATGAATCAAAGGATGATATAGAAGAAAATAATCAATTATTTCAATCACAATAAACTGTTCAACTAAAAATAGAAGCTGGTGTACAGTCAATTGTACAAGAAAATCACGGCACTTAGCAGGCAAAACCTGTTGTAAATGTAAGAGATTCGTATGCAAGCCTTGTATTGGTACTGAAAAAACAATTGTAACTTGTAAAAAATGCTAATTTCTTTATATGAGTTATTTTAAAAGTTATGTTTATTTTTATAAATAAATAATAAATCTTCGGAGAAAATAAAAATAAACACATTACTTTTAATTTTATCAACCACTAACAGTTACAAATATTAAAAAATAAATGGGTATCACTTTTGATATCCACCGTCGTTTAAGGGGGGTCGTTACTATCCGTCGTTCTAGTGTTAAACAGTTACTCTACTTTTCTTTTTATATATGACACAAAAACTTTTGGGTAATAGTTCAATAGTTTTCATTAAATTTTTGCTTAATTTCAAAGATAAACTTGATAACAATAACAAAAATTAGTTATCACTGCTTAATTAATTTAGTAACATATGCTTTAAAAACTTCGATAAAACTTAAACTAGGGAGAGTCTCAGAATAGGAGTTATTAGAAATCTATTTTTAATGTGACGCACAGATAAATGGCTACATTTTTTATTTCTTCAATTTAATAGTTACGCAGTTCTACAAAAAAATTAAGTTGTGGAAAGTCAAACTGATAGATAAACAAACAGGCAAACAGAGTAAATTTCCATGAAATAATGAAAAACTAACTTCATGAAATGGCAGGTACATCCAATGGTAAATATTTTTATGAAATATATAAATGAATGTTGAAAATATAATTTCTCATCGTCATTTAATAAACTTTATAAACTAATGATATCTATGAATCATTATATGAAATTTTGATACATAAGATTTTTTTTGTGCAACAGACAGATCTATTTGTTGCTTAATTAAATTTAATGAATAAAACGTTACTTTATATAGAGCCTTTTTCTTGATTAAAATTTATAAAATTTTCTAAAGCCAATATAACAAAATTCATTGAACAGGTTTAGGTATTTAAAGCCTTGGTTACAAAATTAATCTAACAATTAATAAAAAAAAATTTAAAAAAATTTAAATATATTAAAAATTGAACCATGTTGAAATTAATTAGAATTACTTTTGTTAGTGGTTATTAAATCTTATCTTTAAATATACACAAAAATTAAAAATATTGAATTATTAAAAATTGATATATATCTAAAAATAAATTTAAATTATTGAATAATAGATATCTTTTGATTATAGAGTTTATTCAATGACACTGGAAATTTTTTTTAACAGCAATCATTTATATATTTCATAATTATGGTTAACGAGCAATTATACCTAATATAGTTTGAAGTAAATTTTTCAATAATTATGGAAATTTAGTCTGTGTGCCTGTTTGTTTATCTGTCAGTTTGACTTTGCACAACAAATGTAGCGAAAGAAAATTGCGTCATACTAAGAAAGAACAGTGAAGTACATGTATATCTGATTAAATTAAAGTTTTTCTGTTAATCGATTTCTAATTACTCCAATACCGGATATTCTATCTAGTTAAAAAATAATACAAGTTTGCATTGTCTTAGTTACGAAGTTAATCGAGCAATTAATAAAAAATAATTCATAAAAAATTTTATGTTATAAAAATTTAACCATGTTAATATTTATCATATTTTGTTGTTGTAGGTTAATAAGACTTATTTTTTAAATTATGCAAAAATTAATTCAAAACTATGGAACTATTAAAAATTGATTAAATTATTATTTCTCATAAAAATAAATCATGTCAAAATAATAAACAGTAAACCATGCTAATAAATGGAATATCTGTGTTATAACATGTATTTGAAGTTTTACAACTGATAAAACCATGGATATCAAAAGAATTACGATCTAAAGAACAAATAAATTGACTATTTTTGAAATAACTTCGTTAAAAATCTGCACAACTTATTTTTTTTGTAGAACCTCGTAAGTAATAAATTTAGGAAATATAAATTTAGCAATGAGATTGTTGCCAAAAAGAGAATAAAAGTAGAGTTGATTATTTTATTAAATCAAAAAAAAAAATTGTTAATAGACTTCTAAGAACTCTAATTCTAGATACTCTCTCTGGTTAAAATTTAATAAAAGTTTTCAATGCTTTTTTTACGAAATTAATCGAGCAATTAATAAAAAATAATTTGTAATTTTCTGATGTATTTAAAATATAACCAAGATTAAATTAATCTGATTAATTTTTGTTATTGATTAACTTTGGTTATCTTTGAAATTACGCAAAAATTATAAATTATATTGGTCATATTTGTCCAGGCTATAAGATTTACTTCAATTAAGTTTCATTATTTATCATGGAAGAGAATGATTACATTTATTTATATTTTTAATATACATTATAAAGAGCATTTTGACTTATGCAAGTACATTATAGAACGCACACAATTAACTCTGTATTTATTATATGAGATATATATTTTATAAAAATTTGCTTTTTTTGCGCACGATAACCAACATGAATTTCCAATATTACAATTGAATGCACTTCACGATATAATAAATTTAGTGTTGTACTTTTTTAAAGTCTCTTTATATAAAACAACGTTAAATTCAGTAAATTTAATTGACCATTACAGAGAAGCCTGTGTGTTGGAATTTTTATTTTATTTCATGATTCAGACACATCTTTAGTTTATAAAATGACGTTGAGAAACAATTTTACTGCAATCATTAAATTATTTATTAATTATATGTTATGACCTAAAGAACCGACCATGGTCTTAGTTAATTTTTTTATTAATTTATACCCATACGTCTTTAAGTCATATTAAAAAAGAACATAACAGTACATTTTAATCTTATTAAATCAAAAAAAAAATTATTAATCTACTTCAAATCACTGGTATTCTGGTTATTTTTTCTATTTTGAATATTATAAAAAATTTAAAAGCTAATGTTACGAAAATAATCGTGCAGTATTAAAAAAAATACATGAATTAATAGTACTAATTTTTGGTATTGCTTAACAAAGTTTATTTAGAAAATACTCAAAAATTTAATCAAAAATATTGAATTATAATTTAGTTCAATAAAAATCTTGTGAAAATTGTTTAAATATATTTATACTTTTATTGAATATTATGAAGATCATTTTAAACTTATAAGAGTAAATTATACAATGCACTAATTTTACTCTCTTTATTAGTTATATATGACATATTATATAAAAACATGTATTTTATTCCCTCAGAATAACCAACCATAACATTAAAGCATGCTAATAAATTGACTATCAGTTTTAAAAACATGTAAATGAAGTTTTCACACTGATATAATTTTGGTAAATCTGATGTATTTGCTCATTGAAAAACAAAAAATTAAAACATGGCTTTAAGATATTTTAATATACCTATATTGACTTTAATTATCCCTCCTGGTGAAGATTGTGGAAATTTATTTAGACTTCTGTTCAATATTATGATAAGCATTATAAACTTTTATAAATAAATTATACAAAGCACTCATTTTTATTCTATCTATTGATTTTAAAAAGTATATGATATAAAATATTTTTCATAATAACCAATTTGAATAACCAATATGCGTATTGAATGCATTTTTCGAACGAATAAACATTTGTTGTACTTTTTGAAGCTTCTTTTTATAAAGTAACGTTTAATTAATTTAATTTAATTGAGCAACAAATAGAAATATGTCTGTTGTACAAAAAAAAATCAAATTTATGAATTATTGAATATAATGATTCATAGATATCATTAGTTTATTAAATGACGCTGAGAAATTATATTTTATATTTTCAGCATTCATTTGTACAATTCATAACAATGTTTTACCGGCGAATTTACCTGCCATTTCATTGAGTTAATTTTTATTATTTCATGGTAATTTAGTCTGTCTGCCTGTTTGTTTATCTATCAGTGTGACTATACACAACTTAATTTTTTGGGGTATTTTTTTTGTAAAACTTCGTAACTATTAAATTGAAGAAATAAAAATGTAGCAATGAGAGTGTAGCCAATTGTCTGTGCGTCACATTAAAAATAGACTTCTTATATCTCCTATTCTGGGACTCTTCCTAGTTTATGTTTTATAGAAGTTTTTAAATCCTATGTTACGAAAATGATATAAAAGAGTGAGCATTATCTTTTTGTATAATGGTGGATCTCAATAAGGTCTTTTACAAATAATATGTCAATTAAATATTTATTACTTTTAGTATATTGTGTCATTCAAAGGCTAAAATTCTCATAAATGCTCAAGAAGTCTTCATTTTTTCTTTTTTGTATTTGAATTTATATCTAGCAAGAGAAGAAGAAATCTTTATTGATTTAAATGAAACTTTTTGATTAAAATACCAAATAAAAAAACCTAATACTCCTATCCAAAAATATAATGGGTAGCCCTAAATCTCATAATATATATATATATAACGCATGTGTAAAAGGGTTTGAGTGTTGATAGGATGTTTCATAATTTATGTCTTATTTATTCTTAACATTAAGTTTTCGTAATTTTTTTTTCAAAAAAGTCAAAAATAAATGTATTTCATATGTTTAACTTTTAAAATTTTAAATTTAACTTAATTACCTAAGTAATTTTAAACCTGATATAAAGTTAATACAAAAACTATTCCTTAACATTTTAAAAATCTAAATTGATTATGTTGCTTAGAGTGTCTACATTAATTGATTACATATTCTTGTGAATCGTCAATGTCATCAACTTTGAAGTTAGAGATTGTTTTTATTTTTGTTGCTTGGTTACAATTGCATAAATTATTTTCAGAAACTTTTGAATAAATTAAAAATTAAATAAAATTTGATCCATTTAATTTGATATTTATTTTATTGAATATCTTATATTCCAAATACTTTCTTTTTACTTAGCACAATAATAACAACCTTAAGAGCCAAAAAATGAATCTAATTTTAATTAAACTTATATGAAAAAATTATATGTTATTAACCTCAAATAACATAATTGTACTTATAAATGCTGTAAAGTAAATCATTAATTGCATAAAATTGGTATACAAGCTATAAGATTTTATTTAAACTAAATTTAATTTAATTTTCAAATCCTAATGGAGAATTTTGTGGAATATAAAGTCTAGATAAATTTTGACAATCTTTACTATCAATCAATACCTAAATTAAATTTAAGTATATTAAAACATCATAAAGGCATAACATAATCGTTCGTTTTTCAATGCAAAAATAACATCAAATTGTGCAAAGTAATAGCAGTCTGAAAACTTCACTTATATGTTTCTAAAACGGATAGTCCATTTATTAGCATATTGTACGGTTCATTTTATAGACAGGATCTATTTTTGAGAGATATATACATTTTAATAAATCAATAGTTTTCATTAAATTTTTGCATAACTTCAAAGATAAACTTTGTTAACCAATAACAAAAATTAGAAACAATAACTTAAACTTGGTTAAATTTTGAATAATTGTATCAAAATTTAGAGATATTAATGAATTGTATATGTAAAGAATTTATTATCTTTCTGTACCGTTAATTATTTTTCAAGATCTATTTTTGAGAAATATGTAAATTTTAATAAATCAATAGTTTTCATAAAATTTTTGCATAACTTCAATGATAAACTTTGTTAACCATTAACAAAAATTGGAAAGAATAACTTAAACTTGGTTAAATTTTGAGTAATAATTTAAAATTTAAAATATAAGTAAATTCTATATGTAAAGAATTTATTAGTATATTGTACTGTTCATCATTTTGACAAGATCTATTTTTGAGAGATATATCTATTATAATCATAAAATAGTTATCCCGAGATTATTATTTTTTTTGTATAATATACCTACCTTACATAATAAATGGAAGTGATGAAATAAGTGCGTTGTATATTTTACTAGTATAAGTTCAAAATGCTCCTTATAATCTATAATAAAAGTCTCCATTAATTTAATTAAAATATATTTTTGTAAATTTCAAAAATTTGTAACTATTTTGTAAATATATATTTTTTAAATTTAACAAATATAAGTGTAGGTTAACTACTCAACCCCATTTGTGAAATGAAATTGAAGGATTATTCTGTGTTAACTCTTTAGCCTTGTCATCATCAATTCTATCATTCAATCCAATACCAAATATAGTCAATCCATATGTATTGTTATTAGTAATTTGTATTGTATTGACTGTCACTCCTTGGCAAATTGGATCTATGAAAAGTGTTACTTTGTCACTCCCAGCATGAAAGAACAGGTCATTGTGATAAAGTGGAACTTAATTACATATAAGCAGTGATATTGATAATTAATTGTAAACATTATTTCAGTTTCATTCCACTCTTAAAATATAGTGAGCGTTTTATGTGATAAAAAGACCTGAATAAATTCAAATACCAACTATGTACAAGGGTTGCGTTAAGCTATCAACCTTAAGGATTAAATGTAGTACAAAACTTAAATATTATGTTATTTGATGTAATTATTTAATTAAACTCAACTATTTTAAAACTAGTACATTATTGAAATAGAATCGACAAAAAATTTAAGATTCTCTATTTAATTTAGCAATTGCGTTTAGAACAATATACTTCATATAAAATTATCTTCTCTGTTTTGGTTTTGATATATTGTTCAACTGTTAAGCTATAGAATGTATCTTTATTTGAAAATTATCATCTTCATTTTCAATGGTATTTAGAATTGTTATACAGTTCCAGCTTCATAGATCTTATAGGGGAAGGTACAAACTACATATTAGATAACCATTGTCTTTTTCTAGTTAGTTCTCTTGCATTTTTTGGAAACAACTGAATGTTTTCGTGACTTTTTTTTTTTTTTTTGTATTTGGATCAAGTTCGGCTCATACATCTGAGCACGGAGCATCCACTCATGATGAAAAAGAAATGAATGTAAGTTGAACAACAACAAAATAATCTAAAAGAGAAAAGGAGGACAAACTATTTGGATTTAAAAAAATATCTCAAAGATTAGTTTTAAATAATTAAAGTAAATATGCCCTATTAATAGCTCTATAGGATTCATATTGAGTTTGTAAAATCAATTGACAGAATTTTGTAAAATTGTACTCAGTCAATTTGTTCCCTCTTACCTGAAGTCCTTTCTTATAGTTATAACTTATAAGTAGAGTTACTACATCTTGTGCATTCGACGCTTTTTGAAGGGCAAACTTTCCCATTCTTATGAGCAAATTGGAAACCACTGTCTACACAATCTTGCTTGGCTCTTGTTCCACAATCTTCTACAGCTTTGATTTCTTCGATATATATTGAATCCACATGACTTTGTATTTACGTTCACACCCTTTAATACTAAATCATTTAGACTATTTTGATTATTCTTTGCCGTTTCTACTATTCTCCGTTAATGTATACTTTACATATTTTATTTGCACCATCAAAACATCTTCATTGTGCTTTTCTATACTTACGGTCTCCGGTCTATTAGTAAGACGTCATACTTGAATGTTCTTTCAAATAGAAGATATATACTTGTATCTCAGGTCTAACGATGATTAGATGTACTTTTTAAGCACTATCGAATGTAAGGAATGAACATCTACAGCCTCATGCAAAAATTATTATAGTTTGCATTTAATTTACACACATGCTATTTACAATTTGTTATATCCACCTTGTATATTGATTGATATTCGTAACCAAA
Source organism: Lepeophtheirus salmonis (assembly GCF_016086655.4). Taxonomy (NCBI): domain Eukaryota; kingdom Metazoa; phylum Arthropoda; class Copepoda; order Siphonostomatoida; family Caligidae; genus Lepeophtheirus; species Lepeophtheirus salmonis. The sequence continues at coordinate 220,903 of NC_092585.1, read as the reverse complement.
GTTTTATATTATGAAAATTAATATTTAATGCTATTTGTATCATACAATAAATTATAACTAACATTAAGACATTTTCTTGATAATATTATTTTGATTAAATAGTACCAAGTAAGGCCATATTTTGGTGAAGGAAAGCTTCTATATGTAGAAATTTTTTCAGATAAGTTGTAATGTTAAAAAAATCATAATTGAGATATCTTTATAGTTGATAATATTGTAGAGAAAAACGCGTGCAAGGAGAAGGGGGAAAAAAAAGACATATGGTATCAATGTTTAAAATACTGATGTGATTATCATCTGCCTGCTTTATTATGATTTTTGAGGGTATAACGAATGTATTTATTAGCAAAATGTTTAATGAAGATATACTACGTATAATTGACTTCGACGTTTTTATCCGTTACAGTAGATTTGAAAACGTCACACTCCATGAAATTGTAATTTATTAAGAACCTTATTCTCAGAATAATAGCTAATGAAACGACAAAGTAGAGTATTTGAAATATATTTGAAGCTCAAAGTTTAAAAAAGAAGGCTTTAATTAAATATAATCTACATACTAAAAAATAAACCATTAAACATTTAAGTTAAATATACAAAATTAAACAATTAAAATCATATAACTATTAATAATAATAAATTATAAATAAAGAATATTGAAATAATAGATTGATCCAGATAATTTTTTCTTGTTTTAACCTCGGAATTCAGTTAAATATGTCATAACTTTAGGTTGCAATACACAAGCGAGACGTGGAGTTTAATCAAAAAGATAATCACCCCTCTTCTTCATGTGGAAGTTGCTATATACAATTGTGCACAGGATAGACATATCTCTACCGATGAGATCTAACTAATTATTAATAATAAAGTAAATGTCAAAATCATAAAATTAGACAATAAATATATTAATAAAAAAATGTTAGAAATAAATTTATCTTAAAGATTTAGAGCAAAAGCTAATTATGTAGTAATGTCCGGCGATATTACTCCTTATTAAGAGCATCAAAAAATATTTCCCCCCGTTATTTAGGTATGCTTATATAACAACATACTATTATCATGAAGGATATACACAATTGTTAATTATAATGCAACACCCAATGTAACTACCCTCGTTGTTGTGACCATTTAAACTTAACAATTACTTATAACTAAGGGTGATAATTTTGGTAAGAATAGAAAAGCGTGCGAGCAAAAGAGAAGAAATACTTATGGCATGATTGATTAAATAATATACATCTTCTTCTATGAATCATGAACGTCATCATTCCCGCCTTTATTATTCAATATTAATATAATATTAGATGGTGATAGTCGATAGGGAACTGAATAAAAGGCCTAAAATAACGTCGCCTTCTGTCTGGATTTCTGAAAAAGGAGGCCCAGGAATTTGGGAATTACTTACCAGATGAGAAATAGATGGTTTGTCGGATTTGTCGAAATAAATGTGCCTTTGGTCTCCTATCTAGAATTACACGCCACTCATTATTCTCATCTCATATCAAGAGAATGGATATTCATCTAAAAAATCAAGTTAATGATGAATACAACTCTTAGACTTAATACTAGACTTTAACTCTGATCTCATAAAGATGCTTATTGCATGTAATATAACCTTTATGGAGAAATACAAGGGTAAACATATCCCTTCCCGAGGAACCTTCATTAAATTAATGGAGGATGTTGGTACTGATGTCATATATAGAAATACATATAAAAATGTTTTGAGTCATCCACACCAAATGATGATCAAGTTATCAGTAAAAAGTATTTACGAATATCGAAATGGAACTCTGAATTTTGTACTATATCACAGTAAGTATTCAATTTTTTTTTAAATCTAACCATAAAATATGATTCTATTTTAGCTAAACATATCAAGAATTATGATACACAACTCAGTAAAGGGCAAAAACAACTGCTTAAATGGTCACAACAACGGGGGTAGTAGCTTTGGATGGTTTGCAACAAGTTTGTCTGAGACTACTTCGTTTTAAGACTTGGGTATGATAATTAGGTTTTCCAATATTACATAGTCATTAAATATTACTTTTTTATCACTTAAGGCTTAGCTATGGTTGATGGGCTCCAAGAAATGGTGTTCAGAAAACTCATAAAAGGCAAAAACAACTGTTTAAATGGTCACAACAACGAGGGTAGTTACATTGGGTGTTGCATTATAATTAACAATTGTGTATATCCTTCATGATAATAGTATGTTGTTATATAAGCATACCTAAATAACGGGGGGAAATATTTTTTGATGCTCTTAATAAGGAGTAATATCGCCGGACATTACTACATAATTAGCTTTTGCTCTAAATCTTTACGATTAATTTATTTCTAACGTTTTTTTATTAATATATTTATTGTCTAATTTTATGATTTTGACATTTACTTTATTATTAATAATTAGTTAGATCTCATCGGTAGAGATATATCTATCCTGTGCACAATTGTATATAGCAACTTCTACATGAAGAAGAGGGGTGATTATCTTTTGATTAAACTCCACGTCTCGCGTGTGTATTGCAACCTAAAGTTATGACATATTTAACTGAATTCCGATGTTAAAACAAGAAAAAAATTTCTGGATCAATCTATTATTTCAATATTCTGTATTTATAATTTATTATTATTAATAGTTATATGATTTTAATTGTTTAATTTTGTATATTTAACTTAAATGTTTAATGGTTTATTTTTTAGTATGTAGATTATATTTAATTAAAGCCTTCTTTTTTAAACTTTGAGCTTCAAATATATTTCAAATACTCTACTTTGTCGTTTCATTAGCTATTATTCTGAGAATAAGGTTCATAATGAATTACAATTTCATGGAGTGTGACGTTTTCAAATCTACTGTAACGGATAAAAAACGTCGAAGTCAATTATACGTAGTATATCTTCATTAAACATTTTGCTAATAAATACATTCGTTATACCCTCAAAAATCATAATAAAGCAGGCAGATGATAATCACATCAGTATTTTAAACAATGATACCATATGTATTTTTTTCCCCCTCCTCCTCGCACGCGTTTTTCTCTACAATATTATCAACTATACTTATAAGTTATAACTATAAGAAAGGACTTCAGGTAAGAGGGAACAAATTGACTGAGTACAATTTTACAAAATTCTGTCAATTGATTTTACAAACTCAATATGAATCCTATAGAGCTATTAATAGGGCATATTTACTTTAATTATTTAAAACTAATCTTTGAGATATTTTTTTAAATCCAAATAGTTTGTCCTCCTTTTCTCTTTTAGATTATTTTGTTGTTGTTCAACTTACATTCATTTCTTTTTCATCATGAGTGGATGCTCCGTGCTCAGATGTATGAGCCGAACTTGATCCAAATACAAAAAAAAAAAAAAAAGTCACGAAAACATTCAGTTGTTTCCAAAAAATGCAAGAGAACTAACTAGAAAAAGACAATGGTTATCTAATATGTAGTTTGTACCTTCCCCTATAAGATCTATGAAGCTGGAACTGTATAACAATTCTAAATACCATTGAAAATGAAGATGATAATTTTCAAATAAAGATACATTCTATAGCTTAACAGTTGAACAATATATCAAAACCAAAACAGAGAAGATAATTTTATATGAAGTATATTGTTCTAAACGCAATTGCTAAATTAAATAGAGAATCTTAAATTTTTGTCGATTCTATTTCAATAATGTACTAGTTTTAAAATAGTTGAGTTTAATTAAATAATTACATCAAATAACATAATATTTAAGTTTTGTACTACATTTAATCCTTAAGGTTGATAGCTTAACGCAACCCTTGTACATAGTTGGTATTTGAATTTATTCAGGTCTTTTATCACATAAAACGCTCACTATATTTTAAGAGTGGAATGAAACTGAAATAATGTTTACAATTAATTATCAATATCACTGCTTATATGTAATTAAGTTCCACTTTATCACAATGACCTGTTCTTTCATGCTGGGAGTGACAAAGTAACACTTTTCATAGATCCAATTTGCCAAGGAGTGACAGTCAATACAATACAAATTACTAATAACAATACATATGGATTGACTATATTTGGTATTGGATTGAATGATAGAATTGATGATGACAAGGCTAAAGAGTTAACACAGAATAATCCTTCAATTTCATTTCCCAAATGGGGTTGAGTTAAATCAAGACAGTCTTCTTCGTAGATTGTATTGACAGATTTGGAGAAGGCAACTTATAAGGGGAAGGGGAGAAGGGGACTATTTCTTTGAAATAAAAAAGCATTTTTTTCTTAATGAAAGTCTTTCGTTTTTTAATATATGTTAATGATGATTTCATACAAGATACAATAACTATTTATATGTAATAGCAGAATATAATATGATTTACAGTCTAAACTATAGAGAATAAAGAGTCATATTATCTTTAAGATTCTAGATTAATCTTCAACTTATTTTTGAGTGAGAAAAGAGTCCAGCTTCTATAATTGACCATGTACACCCTACATCACGGACTCCACCTAATACATAGAATTAATGTAAATGTGATAAAGATAAGTTATTTCTGCATGATCTACATCAAGGACACTGAAGGACTCTCAAAAATGAAATAGATTTCTTAGAGACGAAGCAGTGTTGAGTTAAAGTAGGAATGGACACACGGACTTCAATGAAGGAGTTGAGGATGCAGGGAAATATTGAGTAACTCTCTCTGTTTCTGAGTCACACACAGTTTTTAATTAAGTTGGAGTGTTGTTTATGGAGCTTCCTGTTTCTTATGAAGTCAATGATAAGCCCGTAGGAGATCTGTAGAAAATGATGTATTCTTGAAGGTAGGGACAATGAGTCAATAGGTGAGAAGTGACACAGATCGCAGATGTTGATGTGAAGGGTATCTGTCCTCTCAAGGATTCTTCTCTACAAGGAGATATTATCCCATACAGGGAGTGAGGAAGGAAGAAGAAATATCCCTTGAACGGAACCTGACGTTGTAGAAAGGAGATGAAGGCGTTTGACTCGCCTGAAACCATTGGACGAATGTGGATCTCTATATCATCTTTGTGAATGCTTTTTAGGAAGATCCATTGCGCGAAATCCCTCTGAATACACTTTCTTTGGGATCCAGGGAGTTCTCCAGTTCTTTTCTCTCGCATACCTCCTTCTCCTGAGTAATGAATAACTATTAGTCACTATAATTCCAAGCTACTAGTGTCTATAAGTTGTGCGAGTGAAAAAGAAGTCGTAATCCCTCAATTATATAGTCCCAGTCTTAGCTATTACTTATAAGTATTACTATTACTCAATTAGCCTATTACTTTTAAATTTGGAAAATTAGGATTAAAAAAATGATTGATTATTTACCTACTCAGCTGTTGCTTCATGAACACACCCTAGTGGGTAAAATGCATCTCGTTTCCACTAAAATAATAAAAATGATGACGAAATAGTCTTTGATGTGCCACTATCTTTTAATGCTTTAGTCCTAGCAAAAGCATTATACGCTTTACTCTACCAAGGAATATTAAAAACAACAGAAAGTGCGTCTAAAAATCGCTCTCACTTTTCTTCTACACGAGGAGGCTGAAACATTCTTCCTTTGTTTTATAAATTATAATTTATAACTTATAGACATATGGGGATAGTCGATAGAGAACTGAATAAAATGCAAAAAATAACGTCGCCTTCTGTCTGGATTTCTGAAAGTGGAGGCCTAGGAATTTGGAAAATACTTACCGGATGAGAAACAGATGGTTTGTCGATATAAATGTGCCTTTAGTCCCCTGTCTAGAATTACACGCCACTCATTATCCTCATCTCATAACAAGAGTATGGATATTCATCTATAAAATCAATTTGACGATGAATACATCAAGTCAGATTTTAACTTTGATCTCACAACGATGCTTATTGCATGTAATATAACCTTATCCATTGCTAATCATCTACGTTCAAAAAATTTATGGAGAAATACAAGGGTAAACATATCCCTTCCCGAGGAACCATCATTAAATTAATGGAGGATGTTGTTACTGATGTCATTTATAGAAATACATATAAAATGTTTTGAGTCATCCACACCAAATGACGATCAAGTTATCAGTAAAAAGTATTTACGAATATCGAAATGGAACTCTGAATTTTGTACTATCTCACAGTAAGTATTCAATTTTTTTTTAAATCTAACCATAAAATATGATTCTATTTTAGCTAAACATATCAAGAATTATGATACACAACTCAGTAAAGGGCAAAAACAACTGCTTAAATGGTCACAACAACGGGGGTAGTAGCTTTGGATGGTTTGCAAAAAGTTTGTCTGAGACTACTTACTTCGCTTTAAGACTTGAGTATGATAATTAGGTTTTCTAATATTACATAGTCAATAAATATTACTTTTTTATCACTTAAGGCTTAGCTATGGTTGATGGGCTCCAAGAAGTGGTGTTCAGAAAACTCATAAAAGGCAAAAACAACTGTTTAAATGGTCACAACAACAAGGGTAGTTACATTGGGTGTTGCATTATAATTAACAATTGTGTATATCCTTCATGATAATAGTATGTTGTTATATAAGCATACCTAAATAACGGGAGAAAATCTTTTTTGATGCTCTTTAATAGGGAGTAATATCGCCGGACATTACTACATAATTAGCTTTTGCTCTAAATCTTTACGATGAATTTATTTCTAACGTTTTTTTATTAATATATTTATTGTCTAATTTTATGATTTGGACATTTACTTTATTATTAATAATTAGTTAGATCTCATCGGTAGAGATATGTCTATCCTGTGCACAATTGTATATAGCAACTTCCACATGAAGAAGAGGGGTGATTATCTTTTTGATTATACTCCACGTCTCGCTTGTGTATTGCAACCTAAAGTTATGACATATTTAACTGAATTCCGATGTTAGAACAAGAAAAAATTATCTGGATCAATCTATTATTTCAATATTCTTTATTTATAATTTATTATTATTAATAGTTATATGATTTTAATTGTTTAATTTTGTATATTTAACTTAAATGTTTAATGGTTTATTTTTTAGTATGTAGATTATATTTAATTAAAGCCTTCTTTTTTAAACTTTGAGCTTCAAATATATTTCAAATACTCTACTTTGTCGTTTCATTAGCTATTATTCTCAGAATAAGGTTCATAATGAATTACAATTTCATGGAGTGTGACGTTTTCAAATCTACTGTAACGGATAAAAAACGTCGAAGTCAATTATACGTAGTATATCTTCATTAAACATTTTGCTAATAAATACATTCGTTATACCCTCAAAAATCATAATAAAGCAGGCAGATGATAATCACATCAGTATTTTAAACAATGATACCATATGTCTTTTTTTTCCCCTCCTCCTTACATGCGTTTTTCTCTACAATATTATCAACTATACAGTTATAGTATTCCTTGCTCAATGTTACTAGAACAGTAACATTGAGATAACTATAGATTGCTTAAGGTTGCTGTCGTTGCAGCATTTCATGTCAGCTATTGTTGGGGGCAGTAAATCAATCAAATTTATTATTATAAGGAAATAAAACATGAAGTGATTTGAACTACTGATCCTCCAAAGTCATCATTTCTATCATATGATTGGAGATGCTCAATCAGAAGTAATTTACTCCCATGAGTTCTAGCACCTCGTTTTACGAGTTCTCGCTTGAGTTCCATTATTGTCCAACCAGAATAATTTTGATCCATAATTTATCAAATTATGGATAACTTCTATTTTATTTCTAATGGTAATACTTATTTAAGTGATAACTATTTACTTCTCCTGTAGGTAGTAAAGTTGCTCATTTATGGCGGTGTTTTTGAAAAAAGTTGAAAAGGAATATTGGCTAGATAAGAAAACAGTAGTGTTCCTAAAATACTTCAAATACAACCGGAGAGCAAGAGACCGGAGAAAGAGTTGTCAATAATGACTACTTTATTAGGGGTACAAGTATACACTATCTAAATATATCTCTAAGGGACTAAAAGGTAAAATAGGTACATACTCATAGAATAATAAAAGATCAATACAGATAAGAACTATATAAAAAAAGGTACATTAATTATTCAAAAAATTCCCTAAGTCAACATAATAAAAGTAATTAAAAATAAGAATGACACATAACACTTCATACGTGATTATTGACAACATATATAGCAAATTTAAGTATTAAAAGGTTCAATTATTCTCAAAAAACTTAATTTTTACTTTAAATTGTCATTAGCATCGAAGTTAACAATGATGCTGGGCATTTTATCGATAATGATATATCAATTTTCTGCATCATAAAATTATTTTATCTAATTACCTAAACTAAAAATTTATTTTTAAAGGTTCCACTTTTCGAAACATCTGCTTAATAGGTAAATTATTCAAATCAGTATTTGAATTCTTACGCTTAAAAATCATATTATTAAGAAGAATATCAATATGAATGTTCATGCTTCTGGAACTATGAAATATTTTTTCTATGGTACTGAAATGTTGCAAAGCATGTTTTTTTATACCTAGGAACAACTTTTAAAAAGTAACAGCAATTAACAAATTAAATATATCAAAATACAAAAATCTGATGAAAGTTTTCCAGCACATCCTGAGGAATATATTCATATTAAAAAATATCAAGGTAGGATTATATATTTCTTGACTACGTTATCTATTCTGCTATTGGTAATGATTATTTTATTACATCTATTATAGAGCTTTTGCAAAAATTGAAAAAGGTAAAATACGTGAATTACTCTCTTCAAATTCAACTAGAAGTTGGAAAGGAAAAGATTGTGGAGCTGAAGAAAAAAACTCATCAAAGAGATACTAGGGTCCGTAAATGCGAAGAGACATATGTTTATCTGAAAAATTCCCTCATAAATATTTTCAACTCAGACCAGATAAATCTATTGAGACAGACCTCAAAAGTGAGGGCATGGTCAGATAAGACGATTAAGAAATCTCTCCAATTGAGGCTAGCCTGTGAGACAAGTGGCTATCAAATGTTAATTAGTCATGGGTATCCACTTCCAAGCAATCGGACTCTACAGCGAAACCTGAAGCGCATCGATTTTCAACCAGGAATCCTCCATACTGTAATGAGTCTGCTCCAACTGAAGACCCAAACCATGGAAGATAGCAACAAGTATTGTAGTATTGCGATTGACGAAACCCTTAAGCCGTCAAGTGATGAGTTGGCCACACATGCTCTAGTATTTGCATTAGTTGGAGTCATAACTCGTTGGAAGCAGGTCGTTGCCTACCATTTTACTGGATCGAGTTTCAATAAAAAAGATGTCGTCTTGGCTTTAAAGGAAATAGAAAGTTCTGCTCATAAGTCCGGGTTGATAGTCACCCACATAACATCAGATATGGGTCCTTGTAATCAAGGAGTTTAGAAGGAGATATGAATTTTAATCAATAGGAATAAAATTCCTAATCCCGTCTCTTACTTGAAGGATCTTTTCATTTTTTCCTCATCTCTTAAAAAATTTGCGTAACCATCTTACTAATGGCCAAGATATCACACTGGCAATAGACATAGTCTCTACGTATAAACTCCCCTCATCTACGAGGGGAGTATCAGCCCTTTCAAGATTTAATACTATTCCAAAGAGATCGGGAGCTCAAACTCCAGCCTCGTCTTTCTCCCAAGAGTATTAATCTTGGAAATTTTGATAAGATGAAAGTTTTATTTGCTTCAGACCTTCTTAGTCATGCAACTGGAAGTGCAATAAGATTTTTGGTTGATAAATTTGATCCGGAATCTTATTTAACGGCTGCTTGGTTTTGTGAGCAAGTTGGTCGCTGGTTTGATTTAATGACGTCAAGAAACTTGGGAACAGCGCTAAGTAAGGCCAACATAAAAAAGTTTGATTCGGCACAAAAATGAATGTACTTAGAAGCCAGTACAAAAAGAAATTATACTTTCTACCAAATCCTACATTGAGGTGTCCAACTTCTCGTTATCTCAAGCAGGTTTTTCTTTTGTATTTGGATCTAGATTTACTCAAGAATGTGTTAAGAATATATTTGCCCAAGTAAGATATAAAAAATCCAACACCAACACATATGGAACTGAAGAACACCTTGAAAATTGTTACTCTAACACAATTTCTATACAAAAAACACGGATATGAAGAGGATAATTCTCCATTTTTAGTATCGCTGGAGGAATCGAAAATGATCAAAGAATTTCACAATGAAGAAATGATTGAGGATCTTGAATTCATTTTTGTTAACTCTCTCGACTTAGCTGAAATGAATTCCTTCGCTTATTTGGTTGGCTATTGTTTACGTAAAACATTTCAGAGTCATTCTCATTGTAATGAATGCAAGTCATTCTATATTGATGAAGAAAAGTCGACCTGATATCCTTACGAAATTATACGTCTTCAAATGGATTAGTTTACGGCTCTAAAAATTTTTTGGAGCAATTTTCGAACGTGGAAATCATTTTTAGATCAATGCTCAAAGATTTAAGAAAGATGACAAAAATTGAAAAATCTATTACCGAAATGGCTAGTGGAATGATAAAATCGTCTACAGAAATTCCTAAATGCCATGACATAGTTCATCTTCTTATAAGTCGCTATATTCGTATTCGGCTGCACAAACATTTACGAGAACAAAGCAAAATTATAAAAGAGAGTAAAAAAGTTATATATAGTTTCAGTATCTAAATAAATATTTTTCTAAAAAACATTGATTCATATCTTAGTGTAATCTTTTTCCTTATAAAATTGATTTTTTTGACATTATAAGTTTATAAAATCAAGTTTTTTTGGGGATTCTTAAAGCTAAAGCATTATTCATTTTAGATTGAAAATACTGGTACTTCCTATGAAAATTTAAGGCTAGAATATAATATAAATTTCAGTTGCTCCTCTGACAGAATAAATCCATTATTAAAATTAAATTTAGAACAAAAATTACTAAAGCAACAGAACTTTAAAAACATTGTATAAAATAATTGTCGAATCTAATTGAAAATTGGAAGTCCATAAGAATAAATATTTAATGGAAAAGGTAATTCCTTATCGCCATAACCCCTTTATTTAATTTATAATTGCAAGCAAATATTTTCTGTCAATGTTAGTTTTCATATTTATTGATTATACTGTATAACTTGTTTAAACTAAAATGAACGTATTATGTTTTTAAAAAAAAATAATATTATCATTTAATAATGATTTTATTAGGTTTTATCTACTTTTAATGTAATTAATTTATGTTGTTTAAGGCTTCAATTGTAATTATATAAAGTTGACGCAAGGCAGCGCTCAAGTCTATTGTCGCAACTCTATTATATTATAGCCTATGGGCTATAATTTATAGGGCTCTGGTTGAAAGGAACGTCTCTGTAGTACCTTGTCTCTATCACGGAATTCAAGACACATTCCGTATCTCTATATATCTTGCCCCAGCCTAATTCAGTGAGAAAAATAACAGGGTGACGTCACTTGAAAAGCGACATCTTGCAAAAAAGTGTTAAAAAGCTGCGCAGGCTTACGCTCGCGTTTCGCTACTTGGTTTAAAGCTTTAACTGTAGCTACCCTTGATTATAAATTATAATATTTATAATGATTAATGAAGGTGGAGAGGGAGATAAGTTTTGAAGTTTTTCTTCGGAGATGTCGCTTCCATCGCATACAGGATCTTATTCACAGATTTCTTTGCACTTTAATATTTATCAGATGTGTTTACTGTAACCGTTCTGTATCACTGCATACATAGGTTGTACGATGCATGTACATGTTCGACTGAGCTAGATAGCATTGCCATTGAGAAGGAGAAGTAAGGGCTACTAAAGCTAAGACCGTGTCTCCGGAGGAGGATATGGACTGTGGAGTGCATTTGGTGTGATTACATATCAATTATGAAGTTTCATTAATCCCTTGTTCTAAGACTCCATGATTCCATCACCTATGGCAGTTTCAGGAGAAAACATGCCGCCCATGCCTGGGTTTGGCATGGACATTGGCGGAACTCTTACTAAATTAGTTTATTTTGAACCGGAGGAAAGAGTGGAGCCATTGTCCTATACATTGTCCACGATCCGACAATATTTATTGATGAATAAAACCTACGGGGAGTATGGACATAGGGATATCTATTTACAGATTGACTCAGCGGAAATTGGAGGAAAAATTGGAACACTGCATTTCATTCGATTCCCAACCTCTGAAGTTCATTCCTTCATTGAACTTGCAAAGGCTAAAGGCAATCATTTTATTCACTTAAAATTATCGGGTATCCTTAATTAAAAAAATAATAATCTGTCCATTCTCAATATTTAAATTGATTTATTATATTTTGTGCAATTATATGATTTAGTCCGCATAATTTGAATACAATTAAAATTTAATTTACCCATTTGTTCACGGTCCATTTAGCTATTATGACTAAAGACACAGCACCAAAGTCAATGTACATACCTAGCAATACAATTGATATAAACTACATTGAATTAACAATAGTAAAAAGCAAACAAATTAATTAGAAAAGTATCCCATTATTAGATTTTGCTTCATGCTTTGCTTACCAATTCATACAAGTAAATGTATTATTTATTTGTAGGAATGGCAAGTACAATTTGTGCAACAGGTGGAGGCGCCTATAAATTTGAAAAAGACTTTAAGGAAAATGTCAACATGACTTTAAACAAATTTGATGAGCTCAACTCCCTTGTGAGGGGAATTCAGTACATAAGAGGATTCAAAAATAATGAACTATTCTACATTCAAGACCACCCGGTGGAAGGAGAAGATTCGTACAAAATTGTGTCCTATACTTCTCAATCTGTGTATCCATTCCTCCTTGTTAACATTGGCTCTGGTGTGTCTATTCTATCTGTAACGGGACCTGAGACTTATAGAAGAGTCTATGGAACTAGTTTGGGTGGAGGAACGTTCTTTGGTCTTTGTTGTCTTTTAACGGATTGTAGTTCATTTGAAAATGCAATGGAATTAGCGTCCCGTGGAGATAATACGCGAGTTGATAAATTGGTGAAGGATATATATGGTGGGAATTATGAAAAGTTTGGTTTGACTGGAGAGACGGTTGCTTCGAGTTTTGGTCAAATGAATTCTCAGCTGATACGAAAGGATGCTTCCAAAGAGGATCTTGCACGGGCTTGCCTTGTGACCATAACCAATAACATTGGCTCAATTGCTCGTCTGTGCGCCAAGGCCGAAAACATCGAGAGAGTTCTTTTCGTAGGAAACTTTTTAAGAATTAATACGATATCAATGAAATTACTATCCTCTGCAATGAAGTTCTGGTCTGGTGGTTCTATTGAGGCTCTATTCTGTAAGCATGAAGGCTATTTCGGTGCTGTTGGATGTCTCTTGGAATTAATGAAGACTCATAGGTAACAATAACTCTGATAATTATTAATATTGTCTGAGCAGCTTATTAAAAGTCCATAATATTCGAACATTGGACTTGTGGCTCTAAAAGGAAGTTTGATTCTTTTAGAATTGTATTATGATTTTTTACATATATATAAAATCCATTTTGTTAAAATATTTATTATTAGTTAACTATTAGATATTTAGTATAGTTTTTAACTTTTGATAACAAAGTGTTTAACGCATTGACTCGATAACAAAATAGTACAGTAGATGTCAATCGGCAATCACTACGTATAAGCACAAGAAATTGCATTTGTTACAATTTTATTTATCTTGCACAAAAATATTTTCTGCACATAACGACTATTTTCTTTGCAATATACTTCTAATATTTATCATAATGAATTTATATTATATTGTCACAAAAATCAGTTATTTTGTATGACTTATTGAATAAACATTGTTTAAAAAAACATACTCACGGGACTTCAAACTTGAATAAGGAGACTCGAGGTTTTTATTTCAAATTACATATAAATAATTTGATATTATTTAAGTGCTATTTATCTTTTTGTATGATTAAATTATGATATTGATGATGACTAGTGTTGGGTAGTTGCGCGCGTTAGTTAGTAATATATTACTGTAACAACAATACTTCTCTAGTAACTAATTGTATAATGATGCTAGTTATAGCTATTACTTTCTAACTTAGTAATATGTGTGATGAACACAAGAAAAGGTAATACGATTTCTTCCCTAAAAATAAACTAAGGACAGTTATATATTCATTTTTTATTGCTATTTTGTTCATTGACATAGTTTTTACTACAAAAGTTTTTGAAATGAATTTCAAAGCTATTTGGTGTAGAAAATCGACAAAAAGATGATTTTTTTTAACATTTTAAATCAACGGGTATACATGTAGTTCCATTTTGGAGCAAATTAATAAACAATTTAGTAAAACAACGTCTTGGATTCGAAGATTTTAACAATATTTCACAGGCAATGTCCGCAGAATATATTAATTTATATAACTGATTGGCATGTAAAGTTACCAAGTATAACAAATCCGATGTTCGTTTAAGGCCTCCTCTATCAACATTTTTTTGAAAATTTTCTATTAAATCTTTGTCTTCTCCAGAAAAATCAACCAAAAGATATTGGTTTTTCCAAGATTTAAAAGTTGGTACAATCACAGTTGTTTATTTTAAGTACTTCTATAATTGATGAGGCTATATAACCAGAAACAATATATAATAAATTAGCCTGATGATGACCTAATAAGAAATTTGAGGTTGAAAAACTAAATAAATCGAGCTGAGATTTAATATTATCAATTTCATCTACGAAACATTATTCTTCTTTTTTAAAAATGACGGAAGCATTGGAAACATCCATTTTGCATGACTTTACTAACGCATATAACCTTATTTTTTTCTGCTTCAAGAAATTGACGGCAGCTCAAAAAGTAATCTGCACCAGATAGTTGCCTATATTGCCCAAAATGACGTTCAATTGGATACGAGGTTATATTCCCTAGACAAATGTCAGCTAAATTCACTTTGACTTTTTCAATTAATTTAGGAGCCAGAACTTTGTTGTTGAGTTGGTGTGCAAACTTTATCGATAAGTGTACTGTATCAAAAAGCAAGAAAATTCCGACTTCGTGGTGCGTAAGGATTTTCAATCGATGACTGTAAATTCCCTTTACATAATTAATATATGTAAAACTTGCGATTCCATGAATCTCCATCATAAATCAATGCTACTACATCAAAGCCCAGTTCAGTTAGCATTTTAATAGCAGGCATTGCCCAATTTTTAATGACATTAGAGCTGATTGTAACACCTGGAATCATCCCAACAATATCACTGTATTTGGATGTTATACTTTTCACCATAAGGCACAGCACTGTTTTTGTAGGTACACCATTATCTTCTCCATTAAATTTTTCTCCAGCAAATTCAATTCTTTGGGAGGAGTATACTTCGTCAAAAATTAGACTTACTTTTCTATCTTCTGGAGCAATAGATTTCAACCTTGCTTTGAGATACGAAATTGTATAAGATGGTGGTATCCCAATATCGATGCTCACTTCTCCAGACAATCTTGGAAGATGCAAAATACTAGGGAGACATAAGCGATCTTCAGATACAATTTTTTTTTGTAAAGGGAAGGGCTGCAATTTTCCCATAGCATACACATCGCTAATAGTTCCATAGAGTAGTATAGACTTCCATTTTTGGGTTTTGACAATAGTTCAAGCTGTTCCGAAATAAAAATATCTTTCCTCTCAAGTTCCTCGTCATCACTCTCAACGCTTCTTAAAGTTCAGATGCAAAGTTCAATTATAGATTTCACAATGCCGAGATTTCAGGGATCTAGCATAAGCCAGCAAGTTTCCAACTTGGCAAACATTTGAATTCGATTTGTTGAACAAATGTACTTAAAATTATTTTGACTGGTGTGTACTCCACCATGATGCATATGAAATGATAAATCATCAAAAAATTTGAGAGAATATTAAATTTAAGGAACTTCACCGGTAATAGAACAAAATAGCAAATTATCTTTTCCTTTTATACAATGAATTTCTGACGCCAAGGAAGCAAAATCAATCTTTTTCTGAAGAACAAATAGTGATTTTAAAGAGTTTTCTTTGAAATAATTAGATTATGTCAGCATTTGACGTCTTAATTCATTTTCAAATCTGAAAAACAAAAAATAGGAATATGCATATATTATAACTTATAATATATGCATATTCCTATTTTAGTTTAATCAAAAAGATAATCACCCCTCTTCTTCATGTGGAAGTTGCTATATACAATTGTGCACAGGATAGATATATCTCTACCGATGAGATCTAACTAATTATTAATAATAAAGTAAATGTCAAAATCATAAAATTAGACAATAAATATATTAATAAAAAAATGTTAGAAATAAATCCATCTTTAAGATTTAGAGCAAAAGCTAATTATGTAGTAATGTCGGACGATATTACTCCTTATTAAAAGCATCAAAAAAGATTTCCCCCCGTTATTTATGCTTATATAACAACATACTAATATCATGAAGGATATACACAATTGTTAATTATAATGCAACACCCAATGTAACTACCCTCGTTGTTGTGACCATTTAAACAGTTGTTTTTGCCTTTTATGAGTTTTCTGAACACCACTTCTTGGAGCCCATCAACCATAGCTAAGCCTTAAGTGATAAAAAAGTAATATTTATTGACTATGTAATATTGGAAAACCTAATTATCACACCCAAGTCTTAAAGCGAAGTAAGTAGTCTCAGACAAACTAGTTGCAAACCATTCAAAGCTACTACCCCCGTTGTTGTGACCATTTAAGCAGTTGTTTTTGCCCTTTACTGAGTTGTGTATCATAATTCTTGATATGTTTAGCTAAAATAGAATCATATTTTATGGTTAGATTTAAAAAAAAATTGAATACTTACTGTGAGATAGTACAAAATTCGGAGTTCCATTTCGATATTCGTAAATACTTTTTACTGATAACTTGATCGTCATTTGGTGTGGATGACTCAAAACATTTTTATGTATTTCTATAAATGACATCAGTACCAACATCCTCCATTAATTTAATGATGGTTCCTCGGGAAGGGATATGTTTACCCTTGTATTTCTCCATAAATTTTTTGAACGTCGGATGATTAGCAATGGATAAGGTTATATTACATGCAATAAGCATCGTTGTGAGATCAGAGTTAAAGTATGACTTGATGTATTCATCGTCAAATTGATTTTATAGATGAATATCCATACTCTTATTATGAGATGAGGATAATGAGTGGCGTGTAATTCTAGACAGGGGACTAAAGGCACATTTATATCGACAAATCCGACAAACCATCTGTTTCTCATCCGGTAAGTATTTTCCAAATTCCTAGGCCTCCATTTTCAGAAATCCAGACAGAAGGCGACGTTATTTTTTGCATTTTATTCAGTTCTCTATCGACTATCACCATCTCATATTATATTAATATTGAATAATAAAGGCGGGAATGATAACGTTCATGATTGATAGAAGAAGATGTATATTATTTAATCAATGATACCATAAGCATTTCTTCTCTTCTCCTCGCACGCTTTTCTATTCTTACCAAAATTATCACCCTTACTTATAATATATGCATATTCCTATTTTTCCTATATAAGTGACTTATATATAATAATTTATATATATGTTATAATAACATATATATAAATTATACCTAAGGGTCATAATTTTGGTAAGAATAGAAAAGCGTGCGAGGAGAAATAAATAAATACGCACGGCATCATTGATTAAATAATATACATCTTCTTCTGTCAATCAAGAACGTTATCATTCCCGCCTTTATTATTCAATATTAATATAATATTAGATGGTGATAGTCGATAGAGAACTGAATAAAATGCCTAAAATAACGTCGCCTTCTGTCTGGATTTCTGAAAATGGGGGCCCAGGAATTTGGAAAATACTTACCGGATGAGAAACAGATGGCTTGTTGGATTTGTCGATATAAATGTGCCTTTAGTCCCTTGTCTAGAATTACACGCCTCTCATTATCCTCATCTCATATCAAGAGCATGGATATTCATCTAAAAAATCAAGTTAATGATGAATACAGTCAGACTTTAACTCTGATCTCACAAAGATGATTATTGCATGTAATATAACCTTATCCATTGCTAATCATCTACGTTCAAAAAATTTATGCAGAAATACATGGGTAAGCCTATCCCTTCCCGGGGAACCATCATTAAATTAATGGAGAATGTTGGTACTGATGTCAATTATAGAAATACATATAAAAATGTTTAAGTCATCCACACCAAATGACGATCAAGTTATCAGTAAAAAGTTTTTACTAATATCGGAATGGAACTCTGAATTTTGTACTATCTCACAGTAAATATTCTTTTTTTTTTTTAAATCTAACCATAAAATATGATTCTATTTTAGCTAAACATATCAAGAATTATGATACACAACTCATTAAATGGCAAAAACAACTGTTTAAATGGTCACAACAACGGGGGCAGTAGCTTTGAATGGTTCGCAACTAGTTTGTCTGACATTAGTTTCTTCACTTAAAGACTTGGGTATGATCATTAGGGTTTCCAATATTACATAGTCAATAAATAGTACTTTTTTATCACTTAAGGCATAACTATGGTTGATAGGCTCCAAGAAATTGTGTTCAGAAAACTCATAAAAGGCAAAAACAACTGCTTAAATGGTCACAGCAACCGGGGTAGTTGTATTGGGTGTAGCATTATAATTAGCAATTGTGTATATCCTTCATGATAATAGTATGTTGTTATATAAGCATAAAATAACGGGGGAAATCTTTTTGATGCTCTTAATAAGGAGTAATATCGTCCGGACATTACTACATAATTAGCTTTTGCTCTAAATCTTAAAGATGGATTTATTTCTAACATTTTTTTATTAGTATATTTATTGTCTAATTTTATGATTTTGACATTTACTTTATTATTAATAATTAGTTAGATCTCATCGGTAGAGATATATCTATCCTATGTACAATTGTATATAGCAACTTCCAGATGAAGAAGAGGGGTGATTATCTTTTTGATTAAACCCTACGTCTCGCTTGTGTTTTGCAACCTAAAGTTATGACATATTTAACTGGATTCCGGTGTCAGAACAAGAAAATATTATTTGGTTCAATCTGTTATTTCAATATTCTGTATATATAATTTATTGTTCTTATTTATATGATTCCAATTGTTTAATTTTGTATATTTAACATAAATGTATGATGGTATATTTTTTAGTATCTAGATTATATTTAATGAAAGCCTTCTTTTTTAAACCTGGAACTTAAAATATATTTCGAAATCCTCTACTTTGTCGTTTCATTAGCTATTCTGAGAATAAGGTTCATAATGAATTACAATTTCATGGAGTGTGACGTTTTCAAATCTACTGTAACGGATAAAAAACGTCTAAGTCAATTATACGTAGTATATCTTCATTAAACATTTTGCTAATAAATACTTTCGTTATACCCTCAAAAATCATAATAAAGCAGGTAGATGATTAATCACATCAGTATTTTAAACAATGATACCATAAGTCTTTCCCCCCTTGTTCTTGTACGCGTTTTTCTCTACAATATTATCAGTAAGGGTGATAATTTTGGTAAGAATACAAAAGCGTGCGAGGAGAAAAGAAGAATTACTTATGGCATCATTGATTAAATAATATACATCTTCTTCTATCAATCATGAACGTTATCATTCCCGCCTTTATTATTCAATATTAATATAATAATATTAGATGGGGATAGTCGATAGAGAACTGAATAAAATGCCTAAAATAACGTCGCCTTCTGTCTGGATTTCTGAAAATGGAGGCCTAGGAATTTGGAAAATACTTACCGGATGAGAAACAGATGGTTTGTCGGATTTGTCGATATAAATGTGCCTTTAGTCCCCTGTCTAGAATTACACGCCACTCATTATCCTCATCTCATAACTAGAGTATGGATATTCATCTATAAAATCAATTTAACGATGAATACATCAAGTCAGACTTTAACTCTGATTTCACAAGGATGCTTATTGTATGTAATATAACCTTATCCATTGCTAATCATCTACGTTCAAAAAATTTATGGAGAAATACAAGGGTAAACATATCCCTTCCCGAGGAACCATCATTAAATTAATGGAGGATGTTGTTACTGATGTCATTTATAGAAATACATATAAAATGTTTTGAGTCATCCACACCAAATGACGATCAAGTTATCAGTAAAAAGTATTTACGAATATCGAAATGGAACTCTGAATTTTGTACTATCTCACAGTAAGTATTCAATTTTTTTTTAAATCTAACCATAAAATATGATTCTATTTTAGCTAAACATATCAAGAATTATGATACACAACTCAGTAAAGGGCAAAAACAACTGCTTAAATGGTCACAACAACGGGGGTAGTAGCTTTGGATGGTTTGCAACAAGTTTGTCTGAGACTACTTACTTCGTTTTAAGACTTGGGTATGATAATTAGGTTTTCCAATATTACATAGTCATTAAATATTACTTTTTTATCACTTAAGGCTTAGCTATGGTTGATGGGCTCCAAGAAATGGTGTTCAGAAAACTCATAAAAGGCAAAAACAACTGTTTAAATGGTCACAACAACGAGGGTAGTTACATTGGGTGTTGCATTATAATTAACAATTGTGTATATCCTTCATGATAATAGTATGTTGTTATATAAGCATACCTAAATAACGGGGGAAATATTTTTGATGCTCTTAATAAGGAGTAATATCGCCGGACATTACTACATAATTAGCTTTTGCTCTAAATCTTTAAGATGAATTTATTTCTAACATTTTTTTATTAATATATTTATTGTCTAATTTTATGATTTTGACATTTACTTTATTATGAATAATTAGTTAGATCTCATCGGTAGAGATATATCTATCCTGTGCACAATTGTATATAGCAACTTCCACATGAAGAAGAGGGGTGATTATCTTTTTGATTAAACTCTACGTCTCGCTTGTGTATTGCAACCTAAAGTTATGACATATTTAACTGAATTCCGATGTTAGAACAAGAAAAAATTATCTGGATCAATCTATTATTTCAATATTCTTTATTTATAATTTATTATTATTAATAGTTATATGATTTTAATTGTTTAATTTTGTATATTTAACTTAAATGTTTAATGGTTTATTTTTAGTATGTAGATTATATTTCATTAAAGCCTTCTTTTTTAAACTTTGAGCTTCAAATATATTTCAAATACTCTACTTTGTCGTTTCATTAGCTATTATTCTGAGAATAAGGTTCATAATGAATTACAATTTCATGGAGTGTGACGTTTTCAAATCTACTGTAACGGATAAAAACGTCGAAGTCAATTATACGTAGTATATCTTCATTAAACATTTTGCTAATAAATACATTCGTTATACCCTCAAAAATCATAATAAAGCAGGCAGATGATAATCACATCAGTATTTTAAACAATGATACCATATGTCTTTTTTCCCCCCTCCTCCTCGCACGCGTTTTTCTCTACAATATTATCAACTATAATTATCAGCTTTAAATTTATACCTAGTTGCTGAACTGAAAGCATTACTTCTAGGAATTGCTGTTTTTTAAGTAAAACTGTGGGAATATTTGGGGAAATGGAAGGAATGGAACCAGCTTTGAGAAAACGCCGAGTAAAGGTGGGTTCACTGAAGTTCATACTCACAATTATGTACGCTTTTTTTCTTCCTTTTTATTATTATTATCTTTCAGTCATTCTTACTGCAATAACTCCTATTTTTTTAAGGAACTTTTAACAAAACCTCTCCTTTAAAAAAAAATCAAGTATAATCTCATGATTTTTTTCTTGTAAATCCAAATATTTCATCATGATTTCTTCTCCTTCAAAAAAAAAAAGAAGAAGAAGAAAAACGTATGAAAATTAGATAAAAGGGAAGATATGGATGAAATTGGAACGGTTTTATCGGTTTGATGTTCGAATAAGTGTGATTCACTCACAAATTCGAACCATATCGTTATAAGTCTATTACCACCGTTACGTCATAGAAAAATAAATACATTACTGATTACTCCGATCAATAGAAGTTTAATTATGATTCTTCGCCGGGACATAAAGGAAGCTTTTCGTCGCTCTTCGTTATATCCATCCAGCGAGCACTATATATATGGAGAGTTCACGCATTTTCTGGAAACACGTAGGTTGACATTAACAATCCTCTTTAATATTTATACGTAAAAACTCTTTGATTTGATCAGATTATGGCCATGGGTAGTGATTTGATTAATTATTCGACCAAACGACATCATATTTGGCTATCCATCTCATGTATTCATGAGAAACGTTCGTTTGCCAAGAAGAATTCGTCTCATGGTCTCAATTTTCTTATTTCATCGGAAAGAGTTCCAAGGTGGGTTTCAAGTGACTCTCATCATTTTCACTTAGATGCTAATGTAAAAGAAGTGCAAACCTCGGAATAGGTTTCCTTAGTGACTAAGGAACAATTAATGAAGAAAGTGTAGACTTTTTATCGTTTTGAATGAGGATTGGATTCGATGAACGACAAAATCATTTCTATTGGAATAATTACTTTCTAGCTCCTAAATAAAGGCAACGATAACATCTATCAACAATTTATTTGCAAACATTTCATAAAAATATAAGTACTAAGTTGATCAGTGCCCTCTAATCTTTTCTGCAATGGAATATTGATGTTTTAATATTTTGTTGTAAATTTCCTAGCATTTCTGAATTAGACACTCTTGAGTCATAATTATATATTTTTGTTCATTTTTGACCATATAGTGTTTATATTTAGTACATTCATTATGATATCCAGATGGTCTTTTTAAATGTTTTTTTATATTATTAAAATTTATTTATTTTGCATATTTTTTTCAGTTTCTATTCAGTAAAGAGTAGAATTGCAATTATTTATTTTATAATACATGGGTTGTGGCGAATATTAAATTAGATGATTTAAGTTTATTCGATTACTTGTTTGAATATTATTTTAGTATCTAAGATTTTAGATAATTTGTAGTTACATTTAATTTCCAAACTATTCGTACAATTGCATAATTTAGAAAGATGAAGTGCATCAGAAATGTGATGATGAGGATTGAAACAGTTCTTCAAACGGGTGGCTGGTAAAATCAAATTCAATTTCAACCCTACTTTTTGGATGCAAAAGTATATTTTTAGTACTTCAGAGAAAACAATTTTAATTTGCGGCAAAGCTCACCTGAAAATAAAAATTTTCTTATAAATACTCATTTAATCAAATTTCACTGTATTTTTGTGTTTTGTTTCTAGATTTTTATCAAGTATTTATATTATCGATGAATCGAGATACAATTTATAGTACAGAGCCCATCCCATCTCCAGGCCCATAGGGGATATGACCCTTAACTTCTTTTCAATTTATATTTTAAATGACAATGTCGTGGACAACTTTTTAACCAAGCAGGTAGTTGATCAGCTGATCGAAGACACTCTCTTTTTATCTCTTTTGAACAGCTGACTAGTGCTCTACCAAGCAACAGCTGACTTTATTAGTTTACTGGAGCATGTCTCCCATGCAGGGACAAATTTGGGGAGCTATTGTGACACTCATCCGCGTCGGACATGAAAATGCCAAAATTAGTGAACTGTGCAACATTCCAAAACAAACAGTTTCTAAGGTGAAAGTGGGTTTCTGCGCTTTTGTTGATAATGGTGGAGACCCAGACGAGTATGATATACGCCGTGGCGAGCAAAAGCGGCGCTCTGATACTGTTTCAACATCCAAAATAGCAAAAATTAAGCGCAAAATGGACAGAAATCCCGGTAAATCGATGCGGAAAATTGCGAAGGAAACAGATCTTGGCCGAACAACAGTGCGCAATATTGTATCAGATGAACTCGGTTTGAAATCTTATGCCCGTCAAAAAACGCAAATTTTGTCAAATGCTAATATGGAGTCCGCGTAAATTGTTGAACTTTCTGAAAAGACGAAACGAGAACGGAGAGGGCACCAAGAAGTTGATTTTTTTAAGTGATGAAAAAAACTTTTGCTAAGACCAGAAGGCTAACAGTCGCAATAATAGGTGGGCATGCTCGAACCCGAACGAAATTCCCGTAGTCTCTCAAACAAAATTCTCAGCGCACGTTATGGTCCTTGAAGTGATATCAAATCAAGGCCACGTTATGCCTCCCTATTTCTTTGAAAAGGGTCTGAATGTCAATTCTGATGTTTATATCAACGTGCTGCGCACTGTAGTGAAGCCGTGGATGGATAACGTGGCAGGGGGAGTGGCATACACGTTCCAGCAGGACGCAGCACAGGCTCACATGGCCAAGAAGACCCAAGACTGTTGCCACGTGAATTTTCCGAATTTCTGGCCATGGTCCGCGGTTGAAGCTGATGCAAATGCCAAGCCGCACAGCACACTAGACTCGCTGAAACTTGCCATCAGACATGCCATTGCCCAAAGTGACGTGGAGACCCTGAAACGTGCGTGTGTCCGTTTCCGGACAAGATTGGAGCAGTTGTGGAGGCCCAGGGGTACTATTTTGAGTAAAACGTGTTCCTAACATCATAATAAATTATCTATGTAAGTTTTATGTTTGTATCTTATTACGTTTTCATTTTATGCAAATTTTTGTCCGAAGCCGATTTTGTCCACGATTAGTGCGGCCACCCTGAAGACTCAAATATATATATATATATATATATATCGCGTTCCTGACGACCACCATGAGTCGAACACTATAGCAGACAAAAACATTTTGACTATTGTATCGCCAATATTTTAGTCCTGTTTGTAATTATCAATCATGAATTAATTTATATGAATTTGAACAGAATTTAGTGTGGGGGTTTACCTTTGTGCCATGATTATGTACCTTAATCTTTATATTTTACTCAAAATATAGGCGTAACCCAATATGTTTTGCCTGCATTGACATTTGAGGGATTCAATTTTCTCTTAATTGATCAAATAGTGACATGTATTATTAGAGACCTATTCAAGATAATCTTTTCTACAATTCGCAGCATCCACAAATGTCTGATACTATGAATGAAATAGCTATAATGGAAGGACTTCATCTTGATTTGAAAATATTAATCCTTGATATATCCTAAACATTTCCCAGCTTCTCACCTTTTAATTAATTCAAACAGAATAGTATAAGTAATTGCTCTTCTTAAAATAACCAAATGATTTCATCGACAGAGAACATATATGTCTTAGGACATAAAGACTTTGATATGATCTGAAGATTGATCTTATCTAACCTAAATTAGTTCAGAAATGTATTACATGATTTCTTAGATGAAGTATTGTCATCATTAAATACCATTTGAAAGATCTTTGATGGTGATCGTGATACAAAGTTTAAACAATAATGACATGGCAACTTTTTTTAAATACTATTACCTTTCTACTGGACATCAAAAGTTGAATATAAATCATGTGGAACCAATCATTTTGAATCATGTCCAAAAGTGTTATATTTTATCAAATAGTTAATATTGAACGATTTACTTCCAATGATAAATTTAGCTTATTTTAAAATAAAAGTATAGGCTAAATATGTCAAAATTCATTGTATTGTATTATGAAAGGGGGTTTCTGACTGCATATGTTTGTACATCTTTAATCATAATTAGTCTGGATGCTACCTGAGAAATTAATTTGTATACCTACATAAATCCAAAAATATACATTACGAATAATATAAATATTCGTTATAGTATTTACAAGGAAGTTAAATGATATTCAGTAATATATAATTATTTTTCTATGAAATTTATTTTTTATTTCTTCTCATACTTAATTACCTCATTATCTGTTGTCCAACTATTTGTGTTCATTTGATTTTGACACTCCACATAACAGTAATTTCTATTACTTTAGCCTCTTGCAGCAATATTTAGGCCTGATACTTTTTTATTTGCGTTGGAAGACAATACAGTGTTTTTGATCGTTTGAGTATCCAAAGTAGTTCGTTCGGATACAATTTTTTTTCCTCTTCAAAATATTGATTATATTCCTATATATCACTAGAAAAAAGGAACTTTAATGAAACTTTTGAAATTCAACAACATAACTTTAAAATTGTAAATTCTGAATCTCTTTACAAATAGAGAATGTCTTTAAAAAAAGTAAATTCCAAGTGGCTATAGAGGTAAAAAACGCTCTTTGAAACTATTCAAGCATTACTTTTTCATCAAAATACAACAGGAAATCGAATTAACAGGTCACCCTAAAAATAGGAGTCCGTACACACATTAAAATAAAAAATTAGAAGAAGTTTACTTTTTCTGTGACCTCTGACCTTAAAACTATACTTTATTATCTTGAAATATTATGACTATTACTTTAAGTATTAAAGAACTTTCATGATAACAACATTTGCGAGTTTCTTCTTATTATATTACTTTGAAAATTGATTTAAAAAAACGCATTCATGGTTGAAAAAGTAATTTTTAGGGTAGGGGGTGGGTTTTAGCAGGGTTTTTTTTTTAAACAAACGTAGTCACTAGAAAAGTTTGACTAAAATTATATTTGCTCATTTTCATTAATTAACATACTTCCCTTCCATACTTCAAATATTTGATTATAAATAAAAGATAATAAATCTTCAAATATTAACCAATTTCAAAATTAAAACTTATTAAGTTCTTATTGGATATTCAACAGTCGCAATTTCTTAAACAATCAAATATAAACTCTATAAAAATCACGTTAATTACATAATTGTAAGTAAAGAATATGAGAAGCCAAATAGAAAAGTATTGTATATGTATTGAGCTCCGTATAAGTGAGAATATAAGAATAGTTTAATAAAATATTAAATAATTATTTAAGTATGGCTTAAAATTGGCCATTACTCAGGTATACACGTCATAATTCAATTTTTCGTTAGTAATATTGTAATGATAATTAACACAAAATCCTAAAAAGTATAAAACGTATCATTACCAGTAAATATTCTTTCGAACTCACCTTAAGTTAATCATTCGTCACTACGTGTCAAGGAGTAATTCATGAATGAACTTTATACTCATTAACTTGAAAAATCATCCAAAACGATAAAATCTCTTCACTTTCTTCATTAATCGTTCCTTAGTCACTAAGGAAACCTATTCCGAGGCTTGCACTTCTTTAACATTAGCATCTAAGTGAAGATGATGAGAGTCGCGCGAAACCCACCTTGGAACTCTTTCCGAAGGAATAGGAAAACTTAGACTAGGAGACGAATAGAGGGATTCTCGATCGTTTCTCATGAAGACATGAGACAGATTCCCAAATATGATGTCGTTTGGTCGAATAATTAATCAAATCACTACCCATAGCCATAATCTGATCAAATCAGAGTTTTTTTACGTAGAAATATTAAAGAGGATTGTTAATGTCAACGTACGTGTTTCCAGAAAATGCGTGAACTCTCCATATATATAGTGCTCGCTGGATGGATATAACGAAGAGCGACGAAAAGCTTCCTTTATGTCCCGGCGAAGAATCAAAATTAACTTTCCATTGATTGGAGTAATCAGTAATGTATTTGTTTTTCTATGAAGTAAAGCAGGGAATACTAAATATTTAGTAATCCCTGCCTAAAGGTAGTAGTAATAGCCCTATAACGATATGTATCGAACTAAAGCATTAAAAGAAAGTGGCGCATCAAAGACTATTTCCTCATGATTTTTTATTATTTGAATGGAAACGAGATGCATTTTTCCCGCTAGGATACGTTCATGAAGCAACAGCTGAGTAGGTAAATAATTAATAAATATTTAGGTTTTCAAAAATTTTAGATTTGATGTAGCTTTTCTCTTGATTTCAGTGATGCCCGTATTTTAGATATTTATTCGATAGTAACGGAGTAATTGGATGGTTTTCGATTGGGAATTCCGACCTACCTTCTCATCGTTTTTATTCCATGTTATTGTTTGTTTATTTGGCTATGAGTCATAGCCAAATAGCCTATGACGTATGTCTTATGATTATAGTTGATAATATTGTAGAGAAAAACGCGTGCGAGGAGGAGGGGGGAAAAAAGACATATGGTATCATTGTTTAAAATACTGATGTGATTATCATCTGCCTGCTTTATTATGATTTTTGAGGGTATAACGAATGTATTTATTAGCAAAATGTTTAATGAAGATATACTACGTATAATTGACTTCGACGTTTTTATCCGTTACAGTAGATTTGAAAACGTCACACTCCATAAAATTGTAATTCATTATGAACCTTATTCTCAGAATAATAGCTAATGAAACGACAAAGTAGAGTATTTGAAATATATTTGAAGCTCAAAGTTTAAAAAAGAAGGCTTTAATTAAATATAATCTACATACTAAAAAATAAACCATTAAACATTTAAGTTAAATATACAAAATTAAACAATTAAAATCATATAACTATTAATAATAACAAATTATAAATAAAGAATATTGAAATAATAGATTGATCCAGATAATTTTTTCTTGTTCTAACATCGGAATTCAGTTAAATATGTCATAACTTTAGGTTGCAATAGACAAGCAAGACGTGGAGTTTAATCAAAAAGATAATCACCCCTCTTCTTAATGTGGAAGTTGCTATATACAATTGTGCACAGGATAGATATATCTCTACCGATGAGATCTAAATAATTATTAATAATAAAGTAAATGTCAAAATCATAAAATTAGACAATAAATATATTAATAAAAAAATGTTAGAAATAAATTCATCTTAAAGATTTAGAGCAAAAGCTAATTATGTAGTAATGTCCGGCGATATTACTCCTTATTAAGAGCATCAAAAAATATTTTCGCCCGTTATTAAGGTATGCTTATATAACAACATACTATTATCATGAAGGATATACACAATTGTTAATTATTTTGCAACACCCAATGTAACTACCCTCGTTGTTGTGACCATTTAAACAGTTATTTTTGCCTTTTATGAGTTTTCTGAACACCATTTCTTGGAGCCCATCAACCATAGCTAAGCCTTAAGGGATAAAAAAGTAATATTTAATGACTATGTAATATTGGAAAACCTAATTATCATACCCAAGTCTTAAAACGAAGTAAGTAGTCTCAGACAAACTTGTTGCAAACCATCCAAAGCTACTACCCCCGTTGTTGTGACCATTTAAGCAGTTGTTTTTGCCCTTTACTGAGTTGTGTATCATAATTCTTGATATGTTTAGCTAAAATAGAATCATATTTTATGGTTTTAAAAAAAAAAATTGAATACTTACTGTGAGATAGTACAAAATTCAGAGTTCCATTTCGATATTCGTAAATACTTTTTAGTGATAACATGATCGTCATTTGGTATGGATGACTCAAAACAATTTTATATGTATTTCTACATATGACATCAGTACCAACGTCCTCCATTAATTTAATGATGGTTCCTCGGGAAGGGATATGTTTACCCTTGTATTTCTCATAAATTTTTTGAACGTAGATGATTAGCAATGGATAAGGTTATATTACATGCAATAAGTATCGTTGTGAGATCAGAGTTAAAGTCTGACTTGATGTATTCATCGTTAAATTGATTTTATAGATGAATATCCATACTCTTGTTATGAGATGAGGATAATGAGTGGCGTGTAATTCTAGACAGGGGACTAAAGGCACATTTATATCGACAAATCCGACAAACCATCTGTTTCTCATCCGGTAAGTATTTTCCAAATTCCTGGGCCTCCATTTTCATAAATCCAGACAGAAGGCGACGTCATTTTGGGGATTTTATTCAGTTCTCTATCGACTATCACCATCTCATATTATATTAATATTGAATAATAAAGGCGGGAATGATAATGTTCATGATTGATAGAAGAAGATGTATATTATTTAATCAATGATGCCATAAGTAATTCTTCTTTTCTCCTCGCACGCTTTTCTATTCTTACCAAATTTATCACCCTTACTTATGATACGATAGTAACGACATAAATTTTTATGAATATGCTATAGACTATAGTCCATAAGTCTTTCTCCCCTTCTCCTTGCACGCGTTTTTCTCTACAAAATTATCAACTTTTATATATAAAGGTGAGGCAGCAAGGAAATTCTACGCTTGTGTCTTTTTCCTTATCAAGAGAAGAAGGAAAATTTAATGACGTCACTGTTGAGGCACATAGCACTCTCCATGAGATCCTATGCTGGTGTTATAATACGGGAAAGAGGGAGTAATCGTAAATCAGACATTGGAGGAGTCCTTGGAATTGACTGTTATAATTGCATGTTTTTACAAATAATTATATAAAACCTTTTTTATTTAAACACCCCTTATTTTAATCATGTACATTCCTAGTAATATTTACTGGTTTTAATCACCAAAGTACGTTCTTCTTCCTCTTCTTTTTTGTTTTGTTAAAATAATTTATTTATATTCTACAATACAAACAGTGTAAATAATAAATACACAAAGATAAAAATCATATAAATAAAAAGCAACAGGACAATTACGTTTAAAAAAACATAAATTAACATTATAGTGCATATTTCATATCCTGTAGTAAAATAACCTGATATAATATTCTAAAAATGTCTTAACATCAGCTAAAGCTTTAAAAAACGAAGATGTCTTCTTATCATTGACTTGATGAGATTAAAATATTGCACGGACCTCGAAGGAACAAATTTGATAATATTTCCGGCCCATGCCCACGACGAAGATGATGACAGAGGGATTTTGTTATAAATATCGAGCAGCTGCGCTTATGATTATAGCTCTTAATTCTTTCACATGTAATGGAGAGTCAATAGTTAATTTTTTAGCAATCAATTATTTAACATTTAATAAAGCAAACTCAATAGCTTTGTGACCAGGAGAAGTATTTTTATTTCTCTTATAAGCTCCAAATAATATATTTGCCTTTATTAAGTTAGAAGAAATATCTTCTGTCACACAAACGTTGTATTGGATAAAATATTTGACTACTCTCAAAACTGGGAAATCAAAAAAAGCGTTGTATATAAAACCGCAGTCCTTGCACGGATAATAAATTTTGATATTGTCAGTAGAAATTTGGAATTGTGCCGTAAATTTGGTCCTGTCTGAAATTCCAGAAAATTGATCGGTGAATTCTTTGTTCCCACGAAGGAGGAAAATCGAGTAGTACCATAAATTTATCTGACACCGACAAATTTTGGTAAAAGCTCATTTTTAAAAACCATAGTTTCGAAGGGTAAAATATTTAAGAGACCTCTCAAGAGGAAGGCGGAATCTCCCTCCCCAAAAGACAGATTCTGGGCTTAAGTCAAGGTAACTTAAAATGTTATAATGAAGAGCAGACTTCTCTAATAAAAACGGATTCCCAAACTTATTAACAAAAGGCATTTTAGTCCTATTTTCGTGAATTATATCAATTGTTGAATCTGAATGATAAGTAGGCCATTCTTTCCATAAAATTCTCTGAATAGACACTAGAAGTGTTAAATAATTCCCATTTCCCATTTGGAACCATTCATATTATTTAAAGGACATGAAATTCACCCTCCAGTCTCTCAACGGGTAAACACTTATTTCGTTCACAACCTATTTATAACATTTTGGGATTATGCAAGATAAAAGGCAGAGCCAACCGCCTAATTCATTCTTTGGACTCTTTAAAGCAGGAATATAATTTTAAGAAAAAGACCCAAAACCATGCATCTTCTTGCATCATTGCAGATTCTGCTAGAGAAGGAACGGAGGTAGATCTGTATAATACAAGAGGAACAATTCGCATATTATATAAATCAATGCATTTTTGTAGAGATAAATGACGTCATTATTTGATCTGTATAAACCATCATAATTAATCGGACCCAATTACCTCTTGATACACCATTGGTTGTCGATTCAATACCTAAGATCTTAACATTCTGTACAACTCTACCAGCTTCGATTATTCTAAAACTATCCGGCTTGCAAGATACAAGGGGAAGGACGGCGGTTTTCGATTTATTCATTTACAATCCTGACTTGACCTTAAATTTGTTAAAAAAAGTCGAAAGAACTTTGATCCTATACTGAAGGTGAATTTCCGAGTTGGTTTCAATCATTAATGTCATCAGCATATAGGTCAATTAGATGCGGAGTCCCACAAAAAGAGACTCCAAATCCCAAATACTTTTTCGAAATGGTCCTTGTTAGTTCATCGATTACAGATATAAATAGCAAGGGGGCGACTGGACATCCTTGTCTACAGCTCTTTCTTAATTGAATGGTATCATAATCATAAACGAAGGGCATTTATATTCTATATTTTTTTTATTGAGGTTGCGTGAATCCTGAACATAATTCATATACATAGTTTTTATTTACTTTTTATTTTTTTATTCAACCACCTAGTCTCATCCAAGATACTTAGAGACTCTTAGAGAATTTTTACGACAAAATTCCTGTTTGTAAACTCTTTAGCCAATTATAAAATTAGCTGTTGTAGTTTTTTAACAACATCACGTGGTGTTTTATTTAACTATTTCATTTTGGGTTAGCATTTTAAATCCCCAAAAATTGTTTTTGAGGCTACACATTCACAGCTCAAAATCAATGTAGATATTTTTTAAAAGGTTTTCTAAAGTAAATCGTCAAAAAATAATTGAACTAATTATTTATATCGTGTTTGTACAAGATATTATATATTATTTAAAATTATTTTATTTTATCAATTTAATATTTGGGAAATCGATTTAGTCCGACGCCCAACATAAATACAATTGTTTATGAATGAATTATTTTATTATTACAAGATTAATATCTATTAAATAAATATAATATCATTTGAATGAAGTTGATACTTTATTTTTGAAGGGCAAATTTATCCGTTTAAATCATTAGTTCAATTATTTTTTGACGATTTACTTTAGAAAAACTATTCTAAAATATCAACATTGATTTTGAGCTGTGAATGTGTAGCCTCAAAAACAAAAGAAAAGTAGTTAGTAAACAAATTAAACATTGATGACGTAAGAGGAAACAAATAAACATTTATCTACTCTCAGCTCAACCTCGACTGTTGTAAAAAAACATGTGTTTAATCTGAGAATAGTTGCTGAGTTGCGTCAAGTTAAAAGCATTTTAAAATATAAATAATTCTTCATTGGAAAATTGATAATTTAGCGTATACTAAGTATGTTATTGTTTTTATTGGTGGAAAGTCATGAATCAGGATTCAAATCAAAGAAGATTATGTGAATTAAAACTGCAGTTAAAGAAAATCGAAGTAAGTCTGGACGACAAAAATGCTTCGCTTTGTCAACTTCAGCGCGATAAGGATGAATATTGCCGAAAGTGTCGTCAATCAGATCAGAGACTGGAAAGATTAAACGATGAATTGGTGGGCGCAGAAAGAGATTATTCGCTAGAAGGTAGAAAAAGAGAAGAACAAATGGTAGAACTGCAAAGAAGACTGGATTCTATACAACAGCAGCAACTAAATCTAAAAGATGCTGCTGTTGCCTCTTTGCGCACTCCTCATTTCAATAATTCATATAAGACCTCATCATGCAATCTTGAAGCAAAACTTCGCTCACAAATAGATATTCTAAGACAAAGAGATTTTCATAATTCAAATGTGGCCTTTGTTAACTTAAAGAAAAGAGAAATTGCTCAGGAAAGCCGTTACGGACAAAGATTGGAGGAGCTTAATGGGAATCTCTATGATGAAATGAAAGTCAGAGAACGTACAATTCCAGGGCTAGAGCGACAAAAACAAGCAACCAAACAAAAAATATCGCAGCTAGAAAAAAAAATTTATCAATCTCAACAATTAACTTCTTTAGGTTTGTCAAAACTGGACGATTGTAGTGGTCAAAACAAAGGGCTTATATTTAATTAATATCCTCTTCTTAGATTTTGGGTCATTTTTCACACACGACTCAAAACCAATGTTGCAACTGAAAGATAAATGGTAAATACAGGCGTATCTGTAAATGAGCTTGTGATATTGGAAGAAGAAAGAGCTAGGTCGCCACCAAACTAATCTCAGCGCATTCATTTGTGCAAGTTGTTTTGTGACAATTGCACGCCAGGCTACTGTAGAGGTTTGAATGTTTTGATAATTTTAATATCTAAATCCATAATATCTTGAACCAGAGATCTACTTTTTGCCCTTAATATACTATTTAAAGTGTAAAACTATAAAAGTACCTATTGGTGCATTGTAATCATTTACACCAAAAATTTCGTTAATATGTTTTGGTGCCGTCTTTTTGTATTCTATTTAACTGCAACACTTGCTCAATGTTTCAATTTTTTGGCGTAACTATAAAATCTTAATATATAAGCCTTCCTGCACTTTCTTTTGAGTGGGCAAGGATTTATTTAATAACCCTGCTTTAAATCATTAGTAAGCGCCGCTCAAAATTCTTGAGCGAGAGCTGTTTTGCAGATAGAGCAAGAGTGGGAGCGCGCTCGTCATTTTAGAAGAGCAATAAGATCGCTCAAATTTCTGCTCATTTACATAAATTTGTATTACCTTTTCCGTTTCTGCATCTTATGGGATAATATCAAAAAATTTAAGAGTTAAATAATTATTTTAAAAATTGAAAGAAAAGATGGTTAAAGTTATGTATCAAGATAAGCCATGATCTTTTTTATATGCTGTATTTGTAGCTCTCTGTTGTCTTTGGTTGTCGAGTTTGCCTCTCAAGTAACTGGCCAATCTAAGAAGACCATCAGTTCCCTCAGAGACATAGCCAGCTCCTTCGTGTGTGGAGATTACTTTGGAAGATTTTGTATAAGAATTTTCCCAACTGAAATACGATTTTCTTATATTTTTATGTAGTAAATTGACAAGATCCCAAAATCTCATGCAAACATAAGTTCTAAAACTTGAGAACCCTGTGTTCAAGCTCAAACTAATTATCAGGCATAACTGGATGATAATGCACGAAACCTCTTAATAACATATCCCCTAAGACAGTGGTTCCCTAACTTTTTGTGCCCAAGTCTCACTAAAAGACAAATAAAAATTTATTGACACACCTATTCTAATTAAATCAATTATTTGGATTATTATAAGCTATTGCAAATAATGTATGGTTGTCACAAATCGTACGACACACTTGAACTTGCCTCAATACACACTGTTTAAAAAAAACTACCCATTAGCACTTAATATTATTTTATTTGTATGTGGTTATGTTAATTCTGTCAATTTAATAATTGTTATTCAAAAAAGATATTTGAATATTTGGCAGAATTACCGTTAGATCTAATCAAGCACAAATGTTACCTTCTGATTTATAAACTGCTGTCCTCAGCTACCGTTGAGAGTATTTTCTAAAGGTGTTCAATAACACAGGGGAACAATTAGAGGGTCAAAATTTCCATCAATGAAATTATGCCGAGAATATAATTTATTTTTGAGCGCAAAATCCAAAACTGATAACAGTTTTTCTCTGTGTCGTCAGGTTTCAGAAATGTATGAAATTATAGTAATTCGATACTATCATCGTTCAGAGACATTTTTCATCATTAAGACAATCACCAAATTGAAGTACGACTAATAAAACTGATGTAAAAATGTCTCTTATGATTATAAAAGTGTTTTTATTGATTAACTCGACATATTTTCATTTTTAGGCTGAAAACATCATTCATCATTCATAGTGATAAAGAGTAACATATTATAGAAAAATAATCCATCTTTCATGTAAAAAAATATGCATCTCCAAGGACTAGTTCGATTTGATTTTTTATTTATTGATCCCATTTTTTAGGGGGGGTGAACTATCAAATAGACTACATTATCCAATGAACACTTACCTTAAAAGAAGAGAAAGCGTGCAAGAGGAGATACAGTATGGGGTATTCACAGAGTTGCATAAAATGCTACTTAAAAAGAGGGTACGGGTTTTTGCAGTTGTTACCTGATTCAGGGAGAACGCTTCATTCCTTAATATATGCTTTTATTGACCAAAGCTATTGTTATTAATCCTTTTTTTTTCCTCAGCACTATGCCATCATAAAGTCAATAGAGTCTAAAAGTAAATTACTGTTATCAAAGATTAAGGAAGAACTTGTGGGAAAGGATATCTTACCTTATAGGTAGATACGAGCATAATATTAAAAGTATATCTTAATATTTGGTTTCTTATATTGATTGTGCTATGTAGCTTTTATTGATGATAACTTCAACGAAAATTGTAGAGGCCTCATTCATCAGTTCATATTTAAGTTTACAAGTTTTACTATAAAAAAGATCTTATATGTTGTGAATGGATAACGTTATTGCAGTTGATTTATTGATTGCATCACTGTTTTCTCCCGTACCATTGATACTGGGATTTCGTAACCTTTGACGACACTACATTACTTAGGGCTGGGAACACTAAAATTAATATGGAACGCATTTTTTTTTTTTTTTTTTTTTTACAAGACTACAGAGAAGAAATGAATAATTCATTTTTTATATATTCATTCTAAATGATTATTCTAGTTTTGCGGTTAAAGTATTTTTGTTTTCAACATTTGGTCATTGTTATATATCTACTTTTATTTGGTAATTATAAATCTTTACAATAATATACATACAGTTTGTCATTCTAGGGACCTTAATTATATATAAAAGATCTATCTATATTGGGCGAAAAACATGTCTTTATTATATATTACATTAATGCCTTTGGGTAAACACGATTTATCCAGGGTTTTTTTTCTTTTATATCCGTGAAATTATTTATCTCATCTTGAAATAAACGATATATCTATCACATATATGTATTACATTTTCACAGGAATTATTTAATGAATTTATTAACAATTTCAACTACTAAATTGATAGTTTGCATTTATTATTTTAGACATAATGATTTGCTGTTGTCCAGGTTGTAGGATTGGTTATCCTAAGAAAAAAACTCATCAAAATCATAATGAGCAAGAAATTGTCGAAGAAAAACATTATCTTCATAAGTTTCCAAAAGATCCGGAACTTATTAAAGTATGGGTCAATTCCATCTGAAGAAAAAACTAGGAGCCAAATCAATATTCAAGAATCTGTAGCAAGCATTTTCCTACAGGGTGTCCACGATAAATTGGAACTACTTTAAACTTCATCCAGATCCATAATGTGGATATTCGGAGTTAAATCATACTAATATAAAAGGTTGCGTTAACAATACACTATAACTTCCACCACTATTGTTTTGACAACAAACAATAGTCATCATGGAACAAGCAAGGAAAGACGCCATCCTCGAATTGGTTCGCGCGGGACACAAGCCCTCTGCTATCTACAAGCTTCTTAACTACCCCAAGACCACGTCGTACCGGGTCTTCAATGCCTGGGAGGTTGAGGGGAAAGTCTGCTGCAAGGCCCACAACATGAGAAGTGACCGAATCCGCACTCCCCGCTTCCTTGAAGGCCTCCGGAAGTCCATCAAGGCTTCGCCAGGGACTTCCTTATCCAGGTTTGCCAAGAACTGTGGAGTGAGCAAGCAGCTGGTCTCCAAGGCTGTGAATGAGGACCTCGGGTACAGGTCATACCGAATGGCCAAACAACACATCCTCACGGTATCCATGAATGCCACCAGGTTCACCAACAGTATGGGTCTCCTCAATGATCTGAAGAGCCATAGAGGAAGAATCATCTGCTTCTCCGAACTGGACTGTCGACAGAAACTACAACGTCCAGAATGACAGGTGGCTTGCCAAGGAGAGAGAAGAGGTCCCTGCGGTCTTCACCACAAAGTTCCCGGGCTTTATTACGAGGGAGTGGAATGCTGTCGATTCCGTGGAAGTCATCAGGGCATGCAAATCCTTTACGGGCAAGATGGAGAAGATGGTGGCTGCTGAGGGAGGACATGTTGAATAAATTTATTGTTTAATATCATGTCTAACTTTTTCATATTAACAAATACACTCCAAATTCCATTTTTATCAAGCAGGTTGAATTTTAAGATAGTTCCAATTTATCGTGTATATCAACTTTTATTCATGAAAGGATGGGTACTAATTCAACTCGGCAAAAAATATATAGTTCAATAAAGCGATATAAATTAAAATCTGATGCTGTTCCAACAGTATTTCCGGATATTCCAAAAAACTTGAGAAAACAAACTTTTCCTGAAAGGACAACATTATCTGCTTCTACTAAAAGGTTTTACTTTAGAAAAGCCATATTAATATTTTAAAGTTAATTGTTATTTTTTCAGATTTGAGCAAGATAGACTTCGTGTTAATTCTCAAATTGAACGTTTATTTCAAGAAGATGAGATAAATAATTTCACGGATATAAAAGAAAAAAAACCTGGATAAATCGTGTTTACCCAAAGGCATTAATGTAATATATAATAAAGACATCGTCATGTTTTTCGCCCTATCATCACAGGATCTTATTCCTTATATTTTGTTTGGTTTAAAAGTGAATAATTACCTCTCTTTCTCAATTTTTTCAAAAGGACTTCCTACACCTATTGTCGAAGTGAATCATATATGTTCATCAAAGAGTCTGAGCCGTTATTCGGATATCAATAACATTTTAGCATATTTAAAAAGTAAACAGAATGAATCCAAACTAGCTTCAAGAATAAAGTATGTCATTGAGATATTGGAAGAAGCAATACATCATCAACACATTAATTTGAAAAATCATATCAGCTTTATTATAGATAAAGTTGATAATTCTGTAGAGAAAAACGCGTGCAAGGAGAAGGGGGGGGGGAGAGAAAGACTTATGGTATCCTTGTTTAAAATACTGATGTGATTATCAGCTGCCTGCTTTATTATGATTTTTGAGGGTATCACGAAAGTATTTATTAGCAAAATGTTTAATGAAGATATTGTACGTATATATACGTTTTTTATCCGTTACAGTAGATTTGAAAACGTAACACTCCATGAAGTTGTAATTCATTATGAACCATATTCTCGGAATAATGACTAATGAAACGACAAAGTAGAGTATTTCGAAATATATTTGAAGCTCAAAGTTTAAAAAGAAGGCTTAAATTAAATATAATCTACATACTAAAAAAATAAAACATCATACATTTATGTTAAATATACAAAAATTAAACAATTGAAATCATATAACTAATAATAACAATAAATTATAAATACAGAATATTGAAATAATAGATTGATCCAAATAATATTTTTTTGTTATGACTAAAATTCAGTTAAATATGTCATAACTTTAGGTTGCAAAACACAAGCGAGACGTAGGGTTTAATCAAAAAGATAATCACCCCTCTTCT
Organism: Lepeophtheirus salmonis; assembly: GCF_016086655.4. Lineage (NCBI taxonomy): Eukaryota > Metazoa > Arthropoda > Copepoda > Siphonostomatoida > Caligidae > Lepeophtheirus > Lepeophtheirus salmonis. Next base: position 181,789 of record NC_092585.1, on the reverse strand, counting down.
TCATCTGGAAGTTGCTATATACAATTGTACATAGGATAGATATATCTCTACCGATGAGATCTAACTAATTATTAATAATAAAGTAATTGTCAAAATCATAAAATTTGACAATAAATATACTAATAAAAAAAATGTTAGAAATAAATCCATCTTAAAGATTTAGAGCAAAAGCTAATTATGTAGTAATGTCCGGCGATATTACTCCTTATTAAGGGCATCAACAAAGATTTCCCCCCGTTATTTATGCTTGTATAACAGCATACTATTATAATGAAGGATACGCACAATTGCTAATTATAATGCTACCCCCGTTGTTGTGACCATTTAAGCAGTTGCTTTTGCCATTTAATGAGTTGTGTATCATAATTCTTGATATGTTTAGCTAAAATAGAATCATATTTTATGGTTAGATTTAAAAAAAAAAGTGAATACTTACTGTGAGATAGTACAAAATTCAGAGTTCCATTTCGATATTAGTAAATACTTTTTACTGATAACTTGATAGTCATTTGTTGTGGATGACTCAAAACATTTTTATATGTATTTCTATAAATGACATCAGTAACAACATCCTCCATTAATTTAATGATGGTTCCTCGGGAAGGGATAGGTTTACCCGTGTATTTCTCCATAAATTTTTTTGAGCGTAGATAATTATCAATGGATAAGGTACATGCAATAAGCATCGTTGTGAGATCAGAGTTAAAGTCTGACTTGATGTATTCATCGTTAAATTGATTTTATAGATGAATATCCATACTCTAGTTATGAGATGAGGATAATGAGTGGCGTGTAATTCTAGACAGGGGACTAAAGGCACATTTATATCGACAAATCCGACAAACTATCTGTTTCTCATCCGGTAAGTATTTTCCAAATTCCTGGGCCTCCATTTTCAGAAATCCAGACAGAAGGCAACGTTATTTTAGGCATTTTATTCAGTTCTCTATCGACTATCAGCATCTAATATATTAATATTGAATAATAAAGGCGGGAATGATAACGTTCTTGATTGATAGAAGATGTATTATTTAATCAATAATGCCATAAGTATATCTTCTCTTCTCCTCGGACGCTTTTCTATTCTTACCAAAATTATCACCCTTAGTTATGGCGTAGCGAGAAGGAATGTATTTGACAGTATGAAGTTTCATAATTTTTACAAGACATGGATTTGGTTCATATCTGACATAAAATTAGAAGCATCAGGACTGGATTCTATTATATTATAATAAAGCTTCAAATATTTTGCCTCTACAGTTTTTCTTATGCTCTTGAAATGCTAATTTTCTGAAGGCTTGGATCCTGAAACCACAAAGGCCATGTGACAAAAATTTTGAAGCCTTGCCATAAATCTTTACTTTTTCTCATTGCTTATTGACGAAAAACAAATTAAAATTATATATAACAAATATACAATGAAAATGAATGTTTTTTAATGATAGAAAATAAAATTTATTTATTTTATCTTGATATGTGCAGTTTTATATTTAAAACATGTTAGAACTCTTCATAAGAACAGTGTGTAATATTGAAATTGTAGTTCCAATGTGTCTCAGAATAAATACGCTTAAAAAATTAAACTACCTATAATATACGCGTTATATTTGAAGAACTTGCACAAATGAGTTAACTTAAAACACTAACTATGTTATTGTTAAAAAGGTACACGGCATAAATAAAAGATAATATCAGACAAAACAACTAAAACAAACAAATTAGAATCGAGAGTCCTTCAGTATAATCTAAAATTCCTGAAGCAGCGTTTTAAAATAATAAAATTTAAATGCTATTAATATTGTATATCCCATAAGCTGGTTTCAGCCGGTCAACCGACACGAAATCCATGCGGTGTTCAAAATCAATTCTGAACGCTCTTGGCCCTCTTCTACGACCTTGAAAGGTCCCGTTTATGTCGGAATTTAGGTTGGCCTTATTGGCTTATTTTTCAAAAAACAAAACCTATTTTGGTTCCTTTAACCGATCCAACGCAGATTGTGCCCTAACCGGCGGTTCCGGCAGGCTCCTGATAGAGTGTTTAATGTATTTAAACTTCCGGAAGAGGCTTTTGCTGCCATAAGGATTTGGGAACTCCACCAGAGACGACAGCAGTCGAGGAGCTGTACAAAACAAATGGAACAAGAGCAACAATGTAGTTTCAGACACAGCTGATATTAGGCCAAGAAGGGCAAAAGGGAGGGCCTCTAGCCACGACTCTCCTTCCCTAGCCATCCTCGACGACAGAAGAGTTTTCAATGTTCGGTGAAGTCTCTCCAAAATACCATAAGTCTGCGGATGATAAGCAGTGGTAAGCAAACATGTCGATCCAAGTGTGATGATAGACGTTAAGAGCTCGGCTCGTGAGCTATCGTCTCATCCCTAATTATACGACGCTCTGACGATGACTAGAACATTCTATCAGTATTCATGAGTATTATTATTGTGTTATGAGAAAAGAGATGTTCACGTGAGAAATTAGAGAATAAAATACGTATTAATTACATAAGATTACGTTATATTATTTAATTGGTCTTATGGTAATCCCATACCAAGAATATGTCCCAAACACTTCCAAAGCTTATCAGTAAATTGGGCTCCCCTGTCTGAGTGGATATAAGGTAGAACACCGAACCTCGAAACCCATCATGAGAAGAAGGTTTTATCCACAGTGTCTGCTCCCGTATCGCTTATAGGGAGGGCTTCTATCTACCTCGTAGCTCTATCTATCACTGTCAAAAGGTGGATGTATCCCCTAGATAAAGGTAGAGGTCCTCTTTAAGTCTACATGTAAGACACCGAATCTAGGAGGGTCACTTTGAAAAGGTGTCGATCCCGAAGGCCTCAGGTGTATTGGCGCTTTGCATTTTTGACACGCTATGCAGCTCTCCGTCCATATTTATATCCCTTCTAAGATCAGGCCATGCAAAAGACTTAGAAACCTCTAAGTGTTGCTTTGAATCCGGGTGTGAAAAGGAGTGAGACATGTCAAAAATTTGTTTGGGGAGTTTCACGGAAGACACAATGGCTCTAAAATGCGGCCCGAGCTGAAACCAATCAGGGTAGCTTGCTCGAGTTTTTGTGTGGTGAAGTGCCTTGTCTTAAAATTCAAGCTTCTCAGATCCGAAGAGGATTTATCTTTTATGACCAATTCTAAAAAAGGAGGGATTCGGCCTTTACAGAGCCCACGAGTCTTGATAAGGTATCAGCAACGAAGTTTGATTTTGCAGACTTGTGCACAATCTTACAATGCAACTCTGAAATAAAAGCAAACACTCGTTACTGCATCGAGGTCCATGACGGGTTCCTTGACTCCAACGCAGAACTCAACGGTTTATGATCCGAGTAAATGACGAATTCCATACCTTCGAGCGACCAATGGAAATGAGAAACTGCTCCCCTAATTGCAAGGAGTTCTCTGTCATAAGCCCAGTATTATTGCTCAGCTGGAGTAAAAGCTTTGGACCAGAACGCTAGTGGTGACTACGCACTCCCTTTCCATTGTTGAAGAGTAGCCATCCGTGTCAAGGAAGCATCCGTTGTAAGTGATAGAGGAGTGTCTTCTTGTCAAAAAGCTTAAAGAGTACGTCGAGAAAGGTCCTTCGCAAGGCATATAGAATAGAAGGTATGATCTTCAGAACAATTTTTGATTTGTTGTTGAGAGGAGCTGCTGACGTGTGACGTTGTTGGATCATAGAATTATATATTTTACAAAATAACATGACATAAATTTAAAAAGAATTGGATATACACACGTTTTCCTCTTCGAAAAATCTTCCAGAATTTCTCACTCGTAAAAGAAATGTTATGACTTGTGCTGTGGCTATCTGCTTTTCCTCTAACATTGATTCCGATCAGGAATATTCTTACCATCGATTTCCTTAAAATGACGATATTCGTTGCAAATGGATTCAAGCCTGCCATAGGCAAGATTCATTTTATGTTACAACCGCCATAATATGTTCTTGACATTTTGAGAATGAGTGGTTTGAAAGAAATTTCAAGGCTTAACTAATGCCAAACTATGGAAAGTTTTGGGCAACAAGGCTCGAAAAAGCTTAAACCCCAAAGCGTTTCTCACCCTTCACTTAGTTCCCCAGAATCCTGTAAGAATAATCGAGGCTGATACACCCAAAATTAGAAGAAAAGAAAGGTATACTTTCAAATTCAAATCGAGTAAATATAACTTGTTTATTGTAATTAAATGTAATTTTTCAAGGCTCTTATCCAGAAATACAAAAAAGATGCTTGATAAATTAATCAATAACATCAGCAAAGAAAACTTGGATTTGAGTCTTGATAATGATCATTCTGAAGAATCCACATTACCATAGGCTATGGAAGTTGAACATTCATCAGAAAAAATACACAAAAATGTGCTAGTTCAGGCTAATATTAAGAGGGAACAATATCTTCATTAGATGAAAGAGAAGAAAAAATTACTTTTGAAAATAAGTAGGCTTCAAAAAAGAGTTATTTCTCTTAAAAAGAAAAATCAGAAGCAGAAAATATCAAAGAGACAGGAATCACAAGCCTTAAAATATAAGTTACAGCAGCGATTTTCATCAAGCCAAATCAATGTGTTAATTAACAAAAATATGAATGCAAGGCCAAAAAACTTGACTGAAGAAGACATTCCAATTTCTCTGATTTTGAGGTCAATGACTGGAGGAAATGCATATAATTATCTTTAGAAGAAATTTCCCCTCCCCTGCCAGCTTTATCAACTTTGAGAAAATGGATTTCAAAATTTAAATGTGCCCCTGGGATTCAGCATAAACTTTTAGATATTTTGATGAAAAAAATGAAGGGTAAGCGCATGTAGAATTACATTGCAATTGCAGTATTTGCATAAATATTTATATGTAAATATTTTAAAAGGTTTTCTCTTCCAGAATTTTCTCTAAAGAATGATTAGTTTAAGCATCTTGAAGTGCTGTCTTATGATTAAATGGATGAAAAATGAAGTTACGATTACTCTCCTTCTTATGATCAAGTTTTTGGTCCAAACAAGAAGATTCAGGTTGCATTGATACGTGGACTTTGCAAATACTGGAAAATGTCTGTTTACTTTGATTTCGACACTGCCATGTCTATTGAAAATCTATTCAATATCATAAAAGAAATAGATTAGAGAGGGATTTGTGTAGTGGCTATGATCTCCGATATGGGTCCATCAAATGTGGGACTGCGTAACACATTAGGAATCACTGAGGATTTTTGGAATCCACCGGACACATCAAAGAAGATTTACGTCTTTCATGATGTGTCTCACCTAATTATACTCCTGAGAAACCATCTTTTGGATAAAGGGTACCAGTTACCTGATGGACCCCAAATCACAAATAATGATTTTATAGAATTGACAGCAAGAGATTGTCAAGAGGTAAAACTCGCACACAAGATCAAGGATGTTTTTCTGGCCACACCATTGTTAAGCCATACAATTGCCTCAGCATTTGAATATCTTTTTCCAGCAAAGAAGTCACAAGCTGAGTTTATTAAAACTGTAGATTCATGGATTGATGTCTTCAATAGTATGAAGCTCATTGATGATAAGACAAATTCTTGTGGATTTGGCATCCATTTGGATGAACAAAAAGAGGTCCTCAATAAGATGAAGGAAACAATAAAGAATATCTGGGGAATTAGTAAAGAAAAATCCTTTTTTTCCTTTCCAGCATGGAATTTTGGAATAATGGAATAACTTCTTTGGTTGTTTAATGAAGGACTTGGAACAAGAAGTGAATGAGCCAAAAATAGATTAGGAAGAATATGATGATGCTTTACTATTAGCAGCTGAATTAGCCTTACATCCTAATTTGGAACACAAAGTATCAACAAATTCTTCCTTTTCTTCCTTGGACTGTGGTATTTAAGGACTTGGTTACATACCTGGCTAAAAAGTTTAAGCTAAATACCCTGAATATGGATGCAGGACACAAGATCATCCTTCTTGTACTGCAGATTTAACACTATGGATATCAACTTTATCCAGAGGAGGGTTGACTAAGCCAGAAAGTTCATTTTTTTACTCAAATAAAACAATTCGAGGCAATCTTTGAGGCTTATCATGGACCAAAAATTACAAATCAACCTTAAGTTATTGAGTCATTAATATCTGTTCTCCAGGTGTCAGCTCCAAATTTCCTTCAGGATGTCATAATAAAATATGCTCGAATCAGAACCTTTATTATAATTAAGGAACTAAATAATAGTCTAAATGTGCAACAAAAAAAAGAAATTGGCCGAAAATTAAATAAATTATCACATTATATAACATAACTTTCTATAAATTTCTTATAATTGGTTAATAATAAATTTACCATATGTTAAACTTATTTATCCATTGTGCAGTTCAATGTACGAAGCTTAATCAATAAGTTCAAAGGAGATCCTGAAGACGAAAATGTCCTTCTCCAATTGGAAAACTGCCTGGGAAAATCTTGTTATAGATATGAAAGAAATGCCGGGTTTCAAGGAAGCCATACTATTCCAGAAATTAAAGAAATGTCTAGAAGAACCAGCACTGTCATTAGTGTCTGTGTTTGCATCTTGCTCTCCGTCGGCATACCGTGAGCCATGAAATGCCTCACGGAATCGTATGAGGACCCAATGAAACTGGCAAACTCATACCTTTTAAAAGCAACAGATCCTAATTAAGATGAAGCTACAATGGCCGATTCTATCTTAAAATCTTCCCAAGCCTTACAAGTACTAAAAGACGACCTCATAAATCAAAAAATCGATATGTATGAATTCGCGCTTATGCATGCGTTCTTAGGGGGCCATGCCCCCTAAAATGAAGGCAGATTGGGATGGTCATAAATACAAGTGTAAACTAGATTACCTCCATGAATTCGAAAGATAGAATAAGTCGGAGGAATGTATGGAAGCTTGGACTGCTGGGAGAGTAGAAAATCTTAGCTCTTTCAGTTCATGGTTAAAGCTGTACAAAGTACGAATTCCGAACTCAAAAGCGGCGGATTCTCCATCAACAGCAACTAGTACATTTAGTGTATCAATAAAAGCAAACACTTGTTTATTGTTCAATGATGATCATTTAACATCAAGATGCCCAAAAGCCTTAGGGATGTCTTTCCTAACCCTGAAGGAATGGTGTGTCTCTAAAGGCATTTGCGTCCGATGTCTGAAAACCTCATTCAAAGATCACTCATGCTTAATTCAATGTAGATGGTGTCAAGGACCGTTTTATCAGTCCAACCATTAACCGTTGACATGCCCTAAGAATAAATTTCGCACTAAGCCTTTGCAGCTTAGGTCAACGAATAGCAAAAACATCCCATTTAAGGCCGTCAAAAGACAAGCAATAAGTAAAGAAAATGACTTTGCCAAAATAGCCAAGATAATGGGAGAACAAATAAGCCAATCTATTACATCTACGATTAATCCTAAAAGCACAAGAAAAACAAATAGGTCGATTGGAAAAAAAGAGAATATGTTAAGAAATACAAAATGTCAAGATGTTAAGGATAATTTAAATAACAATTTAACTATATGTATAAGAAATATAACAGCAAAAAAAATATTCTAGTAAAGATCTTGTGTTTAATTCTTTTTCCTCTAATCAAACCCATAGTGTTAACATTATTAAATATAGAGGTATATCTGGTACAGTCTTGTGTTATATAATTAATCCATACAATGAAAAAATTCAAAAAGTAAGAGCATTATTAGATTCTGGCTCAAATACAACACTTATTCAAAGAGGAGTTGCGGAAAAATTGAATCTCGATGGTAATCCCATCATTTTAAATATGAATGTAACGAGTGGTCAAAACATTACTTTAAAAGAATCAGAAGTAGTATTCTATATAATGAGTATTGATCGCACGTTTGTGTCAAAAGAAATAACGGCAACAACTATTAAAGATATTGGTGATCCGTTGTAACCTATACTCATCAACCTAAATAATCATAATCACTTGAAAGAAATCACATTTACAGAAAGATATCCTATAAAAGTACATAGACCATTTCATCTCTTTGTAGGAGAACCCTTTTATTCACAACTGATGGAAACGAATCAAAGAGTTTTTCCGGAGATATCGATTCCATCAGCAAAGAAAACAAAATTAGGGTGGGTGACGAGAGGAGCAACGGGTAGAGAATCAATATCAAAAATAAATATAAAGTATTCTCACGACTCAGACCTTAATAATTATGAAATAGATTCAATTCATTTGAATAATTATGAATGTTTCGATTTTAATAAATTTTGGTCAGGAGAAAATGTGGGAATAAGTGCACATGAACCTGACGATAAGTCAATGTCAGCTATGGAGTTCCAAGCAGAGGAACACATGCGAGACACAGCTATATATAGCGAAATTCAAAAGTGTTGGTACGTCGAACTGCCATGGAGAAACAAAGATCCAAAAGGCAAAAAATGACGAATAACTTCAATAGAGCATATGCTATGTGGAAAAAGGTTCTAACTACAGTTAAAAAAGAACATCTTCCCTTAGTAGATGAAGCTTATAAAGATTTTATTATAAATGGATATGCAGAGAAAATTCCTACGTAATCTCTGCAAAATACAAATCACCCAACCTATGTGCTTAGTAGTCGTCCGGTGCTTAAACTTGATACAACAAAGTGTAGAATTGAAATTAATGCATCAATGCCTGATCAGAAAAATAAAAAACGACCCTAAATAAACTTTTATTATCAGGACGTAACATGCTACCTCAAATCACTGAGTTAATACTACATTCAAAATTGTATAAGTATATTGGTACGATAGATATAACTAAAATGTTTTTATCTATACGATTAAAGAATAAATCAGACATGAATATGTTAAGATTTATCTGGAGTGACTCAGATAAATCTCCTCCTCAAATGTTTCGATTTACAAGAATCCCATTTGGATGTATATGAAGTCCATTTATCGCAAGCTATTGTCTTCAAGAAATGGATTAAAAAATATCCAAAAGCTGTAAACATAATATTAACAAAAACATACATGGACGACATCCTCATTGGGGCTGATTTGGAGCAAGAGGTAATTGACCTAATACAAGAAATCCTCTTAATTATTGATAGTGGAGGATTCAAAAGTCATAAAATTACAGCCAATAGTATAAATATATTAAATGCTATTGACAAAGAAAAAGTAGACTCATCAGAGGTCGTATCCATATTAGGTCTTAAACTCGATCAAAGAACAAATGAATATAAATTTGATCTAGATAACAAATTCAAACAATTTGATCGCAATACAACAAAGATTACTTGTAGAGACATAGTATCTCTAGCGAGTCAAGTATTCGATACTCAAAGTTATGTTTCACCTTTCATTATGAAATTTAAACAAACAATACCGATGCTATGGCACAATAAGACCACTTGGGATGATAACCTATTAACAAAGACAATAAAAAATGATGACGGGAAACTCATCCCAGATCCAGTCGCTCAAGAAGCTGTACAGCTCTTCAAAGATTGGATTTAACAAATACCAAAACTCAAAGAGCTCACGTTCCCAAGATGGAGGGGGTACAATAAAGTTTATTGCCATATTCGGAGATGCGAGTAAAAAAGGGATGGGAGTTGCAACTTATATAATATCGAAGTCTGTTACAAATACTTTAACATCCCAACTAGCATTCTCTAAGACATCCATAATGCCCAAAAATCTGCGAAAAGGTGCAAAAATTGAAGATGCACTCACTATTGCAAGGGCAGAATTAATAGCACTATTAATGGCTGTTAGAGTCGTTCTTTATTTCCTAAATACTTATAAAGGAACAATCACAAGTAAAAATGTCTTTTATTTTACCGATTCTTTATTAAACCTACAACGAATACAGAGAGGTAAGGGCCATTAAAATATCTGAGCGAGCTTAGTATTAACAAAAAGTGGTCTACACCTTATACTAATATCCTAAATAAAGGAGATGTAGTAATTTTGAAACCAGACACGTTTGAAAAGAACGTATGGAAACTGGCAAGAATTACACAAATAAATAAGAATAAAGGCAATGTCGTCACTTCAGTAACATTGAGCTTGCCAAACGGCCAGAAAATATTAAGGTCTATTAGACAAATTGCATTATGAGAGGCAAGTGTTGCTGAAAGAGAGATGATGAAATCTGAATCAGCAGATAAATGTGGACACGCTGGAAGTCAGGATCAGACGTTGAAAGTCCCTGTCTTGGGTGTACAATCAGGACAGGTGTGCCGATCTCCTGTGAATGACCGTCCCTGCCACAGAGATAAGTTCGAGGAAGAGGAAGTTGTCCCTGGGAAAGCAGCTACCATGTCTGTGGAACCAGTTCCTATTAATTCGGATGAGTGTCCAAATAGAGATGCTTTTGAGGCTCATCCATATGAATTAAGGAAGAGAAGACGACGTATGGGAAGTTACAAAAATATGAAAAAAGACGATCTATAAAGCATCTCAAGCCCATGCATGGTAATATAATGAAATAAAATAAAAAATACCAATAAAGTAAAGTCAGAAATAATAACATGGTAAAACTGTCGTGGGGGGCGGATAGCCTTACAACCTATCTTTCCTTACCAAATCCGAGTTACGAGTACTGAAAAAAAATGTGAAGGGAAAGTAACTTAGACATCCTGGCAAGAAAATAATCATTAGCCGTTACAAATATATATAAAAAACATCGCCAGGACATAGTTTGACAATATCAATAAATCATATTGTTTCTCGAAGTCACACTTCTCTCAACTAGTGAGGCTTCTTGGGAGGACTTGCAGCCTTACAACCTGGGAGTTTGTTAATTCCGGTCGAAATTGAGTAGGATATGCAAGATCACCAGAGGCAGAAAATGTCGTATTCCTTCAGAAATGCCATTTTCTGGGGGGTATGTCGGAATCTGGATCCCTCACATATCCAATCATGCATAGGATCAAGAATATGAATGATTCATGCACATAGTTTTCCCGCCAACAAAAGAGCGGGTTTTTCTATTGTTCTTCTTACAGGTGGATTTTTCCCACCTCGCTTCGCGTGGAGGTTTTTTCCCTTTGTTTCCCCTACCTCACGTAGGAGGGTTTTTTACATACATGCTTTTGAAGGGAAATTAACTTTTTTCCTTATTATTAATAATATACTTAATAATAAGTTATTATTAAGTTGAGCACTTGAAATATACATCTTCAAATATACACACGTCCGTTGTTATTATTCTGCGTTATATATTATATTACTAATTTACGTTTTTTATCCGTTACAGTAGATTTGAAAACGTCACACTCCATGAAATTGTAATTCATTATGAACCTTATTCTCAGAATAATACCTAATGAAACGACAAAGTAGAGTATTTGAAATATATTTGAAGCTCAAAGTTTAAAAAAGAAGGCTTTAATTAAATATAATCTACACACTAAAAAATAACCATTAAACATTTAAGTTAAATATACAAAATCAAACAATTAAAATCATAGAACTATTTATAATAATAAATTATAAATACAGAATATTGAAATAATAGATTGATCCAGATAATTTTTTCTTGTTCTAACATCGGAATTCAGTTAAATATGTCATAACTTTAGGTTGCAATACACAAGCGAGACGTGGAGTTTAATCAAAAAGATAATCACCCCTCTTCTTCATGTGGAAGTTGCTATATACAATTGTGCACAGGATAGATATATCTCTACCGATGAGATCTAACTAATTATTAATAATAAAGTAAATGTCAAAATCATAAAATTAGATAATAAATATATTAATAAAAAAAATGTTAGAAATAAATTCATCTTAAAGATTTAGAGCAAAAGCTAATTATGTAGTAATGTCCGGCGATATTACTCCTTATTAAGAGCATCAAAAAATATTTCCCTCCGTTATTTAGGTATGCTTATATAACAACATACTATTATCATGATGGATATACACAATTGTTAATTATAATGCAACACCCAATGTAACTACCCTCGTTGTTGTGACCATTTAAACAGTTGTTTTTGCCTTTTATGAGTTTTCTGAACACCATTTCTTGGAGCCCATCAACCATAGCTAAGCCTTAAGTGATAAAAAAGTAATATTTAATGACTATGTAATATTGGAAAACCTAATTATCATACCCAAGTCTTAAAACGAAGTAGTCTCAGACAAACTTGTTGCAAACCATCCAAAGCTACTACCCCCGTTGTTGTGACCATTTAAGCAGTTGTTTTTGCCCTTTACTGAGTTGTGTATCATAATTCTTGATATGTTTAGCTAAAATAGAATCATATTTTATGGTTAGATTTAAAAAAAAATTGAATACTTACTGTGAGATAATACAAAATTCAGAGTTCCATTTCGATATTCGTAAATACTTTTTACTGATAACTTGATAGTCATTTGTTGTGGATGACTCAAAACATTTTTATATGTATTTCTATAAATGACATCAGTAACAACATCCTCCATTAATTTAATGATGGTTCCTCGGGAAGGGATATGTTTACCCTTGTATTTCTCCATAAATTTTTTGAACGTAGATGATTAGCAATGGATAAGGTTATATTACATGCAATACGCATCGTTGTGAGATCAGAGTTAAAGTCTGACTCGATGTATTCATCGTTAAATTGATTTTATAGATGAATATCGATACTCTTATTATGAGATGAGGATAATGAGTGGCGTGTAATTCTAGACAGGGGACTAAAGGCACATTTATATCGACAAATCCGACAAACCATCTGTTTCTCATCCGGTAAGTATTTTCCAAATTCCTAGGCCTCCATTTTCAGAAATCCAGACAGAAGGCGACGTTATTTTTTGCATTTTATTCAGTTCTCTATCGACTATCCCCATCTCATATTATTATATTAATACAGAATAATAAAGGCGGGAAGGATAACGTTCATGATTGATAGAAGAAGATGCATATTATTTAATCAATGATGCCATAAGTATTTCTTCTCTTCTCCTCGCACGCTTTTCTATTCTTACCAAAATATCACCCTTATATATTAGTAAGTTATTACAGTCCACTTATTATCAATCCTTGAGGTATTCGAGAGAGGCCTAAAATCCTCACAGATATAATCATTACATATTAACATAAAAAAAGAAAAATCGAAGTGATAAGTATCAGTCCTGAGTATCTAATTAAAAAATGCTAGAAAATTTACAACAAAATATTAAAACATAGTTATTTCTTTCCATTGCATAAGAGATCAAAGGGCTCCGATAAACATACTAATATTTAGATTTCTATCAATTGTATGAAGATAAATTCTTAATAGATGTTCAATAAGAATTATATTAACTTTCATGAGAAGAAATGTTGGTCCCTTTTCTCAGCTTCATAAGAATGAGTAATTCATGAATGAACTATATTCGTATTATCTTGAAAGATCCTGATCCAAAAGGATGATAGCTCTTCGTTATCTTGGTGAGTCAGTCCTTGCTCACTAAAGAAACAGATTCCGAAGATTGAACTTATTTGACATTAGCATCGAAATGAGGAGAGGCAGTCCATACTCGTCTAAAAACTATCTCCTAAGAAAAAAAGGGCATTTTCTTGTTGTCTAACTTTGTAATAGTAACATTGACGAATAAATGGATTAGTTTTATTGGATTTAAATCCAAATTGTAATTCAATGACTACTAGCGAGAAGGACTTCATACTTTTCTTATTTCTTGAAAAGAATAGATTCTTGAAATTAACTTCTTGGGTTGTTCAACTCATCTTTGGAAAACCACTTTGACTCAAGAATACTTTTAATTTAATTATCACTTAATAAAAATTAAAATCACATTCATAAAGTCTCAAATAAGTAATAACCATGTGTAATAAAATTAAAGGGCTTATGTCAACAGGTGACTCAACTTCGTCTCAAGTCTTTCTCTAGCTAGTATTCTTTGGCCGGATAATCATAATTATTATTAAGTGAGGTTTATTATTTTTCCGCAATATGGAGCTACTCACTGGTGGTGTGTTTACATACGAATTTAAGTAAACAACGCACTTGCCCATTGATATACAAATTAAATATGAATCCTATAGAGCTATTATTAGCCCAAACTAAAGCATTAAAAGCTTTAGCCCAAACATATAAGTGTAAAGAATAAAATCTCCTTTTCTCTCCATACATATAAATAACGGATTTTAGGAAAAAATGGCAAGATAAAAAAAAAGGAAAAGTATCTAAATGGAAATAATGGTAAGATTCTTTTAAACTGATATAAATCATATAATAATATCTATCACCAATATAATAAGAGAAAAGAGAAATAAACAAACACAACAGCGGTTCCACTGGAAGGAGTGCTAATCACTTAAATCTCCGTTATTAATTACAATATCATTAGACATGATGGACTATTCATATTGGACAAAACTCTTGGACTGACGGACAAGCATTTGCAAAATACTATGCAAGAGCAGCAATTTCCACTTTGTTATGATCCAGGATGTGTCAGAAGAAGAGGTGGTTGGCTGTGGAGCGACAAACCACTGAGTGGATTCGGGCAGGTAGTCAAAGGTAGAGTTATTGGAGAGTGCGAGGAAAACTGTAAAGCTCAGTACAGTTGGAGCAATCTGAAATTGCAATAGAACCATGGTCTTTGTCTTTTCATAAACCTTCTTTCTCGCCCAAAGAGAACGAAACGGCTGCATTACGTAGTTATCTAAAGACTCGAATTCTCGAAGTTGTTTATCTAGGACTGTGAATTCATACTCCCAATGTATCAAGCCAAGTATGAGAACCATAAAAAGTGACTTATAGGCTCTTTCAACGAATTTTTAAGTGTATTTTTCTAGTATGATACAATGACATTTGAATATGTAACTACGTTTGTCATAAATAATAATGGTCTTCGGTGATATTTATCAAAGAATATGAATATTATAACTCTGTATATTCATTCATTTCAATTTAGAATGAGAATCCAGCTCCAACTTCATTAACTTGTAAAACAAATATTAATGTAAATTCCTTTGTCAATGGTTAATTCCATCAATTAATTAATTTATTGAACAAATGTAAATACATATTTTATGGCGACAGAAACGACTCTAAAAAATTTATTCGACACTCATGTAATTATCTAATTTAGGTATGTATAGTTAGAGCCAACTCTATGGGAAGGTTTCAGGCCCTCAAAGATTTCAGGTGCCTTATATTTCTCTTAACTATTTTATTTTTAAAAGTTTGGCATTTGTGAAATTGTTGTGTCTATTTAACTCAGGTTTACCTTTCAATTCCAGAGAAATACAGTCTTTTTTATTTCTTTTGATCATGGTGGGTATTAGTCCACTTCTTTTGATCATAAATACACTAATATTTTTTCAATGGCCCTTAAAAAGTTAGTTCTATGAATAAAATATATTGAATTAGTAATTTCAATCGTTATGTTCGGCTTATGGATGTTTAAAAAATGCGTAACTTTCAAGTAATTTAGATCTTATTCCATGGGAAAAAATCATAAAAGTTACATCTATCAATTTATGATAAAATAAATATGTTTACTTATGATTATGACAGCATGAATATGATATATTAGTTATTATTTTAATGTTGAAACATATCAAACATAATACACACAAACAATTGGATAAATGAAGTGACACATTTTTAATTTAGAAGTGTTTTTCATACGCTTAGATCGATCTTCATTAATTACAAAATCAATTAGTACAAAAATAGTTTATCCTCAACAGGAGATGCATGAATTTCAATTTCTACGGGAGTGATGGCAGATTGAAACTTTATCTGAAGAAGAAAACCAAGCTAAACCTCAAAAAAGAAGAATCGACTCCAAAATGAATAGTCCATCATGTCTAATAATATTGTAATTAATAACGGAGAATTAAGTGATTAGCATTCCTTCCATTGGAACCGCTGTCGTGTGTGTTTATTATTCTTTTCTCTTTATTATATATTTTATTGGTGATAGATATTATATCAGTTTAAAATAATCTTTCCATTTTTCCCGTTGCCCTTTTTCCTGACACAGAGTCTTATGCATATCTGGCCATGTAATCAGCTGTTGGCCACCCTGATTATATTTAAATGTTTTTTCCATTCTAAAATGAGGTTTTTTTCTGTTCTTTTAATTATTCCATTTAATCTAAATATAGAGCTTAAAATATACTCACGTCTGTTGTTATTATTTCGCATCTTATTTTTAATTAGTAAGTTATTACTGTCCACTTATTATCATTCTTGGTTATTGAATGTCCTAAATCCTCACAACTCTAAAAACTCAGAATATGAGTTCTTTTCAAAATGTTGTATCTCTATTTCTTTTAAATCCCCGAGTTCAAATAAGATATCGAATATATTCCTATATTTATTATTATACGACAAACGTGAACAGCTGAAGGCAATGAAACAGCCATTTCCATGCCTTGTCACCTCTATATATTTCTTTATCTATTCCACCACACTTTTAGTAGTCACGTCATAGATAAATTGTAGTTGGTGTGATTGACTTATTTAACTAACTACCAGATGATTTCGGGCATTTTTTCCTATTTATAAGGAAAGGTTGCGTGATACACTGAAGATAATGATGTCAACTTAGTAATTAAATAGCTAGAAAAAGAGAAAAGAAGTCGAGCTAGGAAAGAGTGAGAGAGAGAAAGAAAGAGAAAAGGAGAAAAAAAATGATTATTAGTGTTCTTCACCCAAAGGAGTGCGGCAACTACGGGATTTAAACGAATCAATGGAGTTCTTATTCAAATCGAGGAGTCAAGGAAAAAGACAAATCAAGCCTTCACAGGATATCCAGTACCTAGAGGATACTTATGCTCAGGAGAGCTCCGAGGATTCAGACTTTAAAATAGGGATGTTCATTTTTTTGAGCCGGTTTCTTCATTCTCGAGTTTTTTAGTTTGATTTCAATTTTTATGATTGAAATGATTTTTTTTTGCTTTGCTTTATTACGTGTTTTTGGCCTGCAATGAGTTATTACTAATGTCATTTACAATCTATTTGTACCTCATTAATAAATTGTCTCAACAACTACAGATACGGATCACGAGGACTTGGACGAAGAAAGAACTTCCGATTCCGACTCCGGAGATGAAGAAGAGGATGATGAATTGGAAGAAGAACTCGCTAATGCGAAAGGAGTTCGGGAAATGCGACTCACCACATCGGATTTACTTGGCATCTCCAAACAGGAAACGTGTTTCCCAGGGGATGAAGACGCCCTTTTGTTCAAATTTAAAGTCTGTGCCTGTTGCCTCGGAACATCCTCCAATGATGCTAATGAAATCGTGGAGTGCGATGGATGTGGCATATCCGTTCATGAAACTTGCTATGGCATCACTGAATCCGGCTCAGTAGCTTCAAATATATCTGAAGCATCCACAGAGCCTTGGTTTTGTGATCCTTGCCAAGCAGGAATAACGACAAGTCCGATTTGTGAACTGTGTCCCGCTATTGGGGGTGTGTATAAAGAAACGGATGTGGGTAGATGGGTTCATTTGATCTGCGCTCTTTACGTTAATGGAGTTGCTTTCGGGGATATTGATAAACTTAGTGCTATCACAATATTTGAGATAAACTACTCCAA
This sequence comes from Lepeophtheirus salmonis, assembly GCF_016086655.4. Lineage (NCBI taxonomy): Eukaryota > Metazoa > Arthropoda > Copepoda > Siphonostomatoida > Caligidae > Lepeophtheirus > Lepeophtheirus salmonis. The sequence goes on along the minus strand of NC_092585.1, from coordinate 164,271 downwards.
TTGGGGAAGGAAAGCATGTGGATTGTGTGAACAAAGTCCCTTCTCAAGGACAGGGATTTGTATTCAATGTGATGCAGGGATGTGTAGATCTTCTTTTCATGCTTCTTGTGGTCAAGCACATGGGCTTTTAGCCGAACCCGTATATACGGAAACAGATCCTTATATAGCACATTGTCGTCTCCATTCTGATAAGTCTGTGATTAAGTCCAAAAAGCGCCTTTATGCCATTTCTAAAAGGCAGGCGGAACGAAGGAAAAGTTTAATTTTAGAGTCTCGGGAAGGACAGAATATCAGTTCAACTTCTTCCCTGGCTCTTCCTAACGAAACTCCAGCTCAAAGAATCTTAAGGAAGCTGAATAGAAGACAATCTCGATTCCACTCTAGTAAAAAGAATGAACTTCCTCTTCCATTTAAGAAGACCCCCCGATTTCTTTCTTCCTCGGCATCAGCCATTCGTAAAACTCAGAGACTGACAGAGTGTGTAACCGGCTTAAGTTCTGATCGACAAAAGGCCAAAGAAGCCCAGTACATGGCTATTCAGGAAATACAAAAAAAGTGGAACTTGACTCCTTCATTCAATGTAGAGTTTGTTGCATATTTCCATGATCGTCAAAGCCGTTTGTTAAACTTAAAAACTATGCTGTCAGAGGAGGTATGTCATTTTACATAATATTTCAAAGCTATAAATATCATATGTTCCCCGTCAACACAAAAACAAACTATAATCATTTTTATCCCAATTGAGTGTGAATTACATTAGTATTCTTCGACGAACTATCGTCAATTTATATCTACAAATTATTCTTATAAACCCTTTGAGTGTGTAGAAGATTGCACTCCAGGTAACAAAAAATGATTGTTACAATAAAAGAATGATAGATTTTATTTGTAAGGGACGTATCGGGGTCAAATTATGTATTCTTAATAAAAATAAAGGTTTTAAATTATAGTTAAAATTATTGGATGTCTCAAGTCATCCCACAAAAAAAAAAAAAAAATACGCCTATAAATGACTTAAATATGTACCAGAATGACCTCAATGTATGTGTGAAGTAAGAAAATACATTGGGATTTTCTCCTATTCTTGATTCATATTGTTTTTATGTTCATGCACCGCATATATATATATATGTATAGCTATTTATTTTTTTAAATCAATTAATTTACATACAAAGAAATGAACATACAAAATAGCGCAAGTTCTTAAAGTTCTATTATGTTTTTTTTCTTTTTAGATGAAGTCTGCTTCCTTATTGCGGACACGGCAGTCACAAATTCAACAGCTTTATGAAAAGGCAAATGAAGAAAGGGATGCTCACATGAAAATCAATAGTTCACTTACAGAAAATATTCAATTTTATACCATTACGCTTACCGCCATGGGCATGACAATACCTCCTGAACATTCAATTCTTCCTCGTTCCCAGGTTGAGGGAGTTTCAAATGGAAATGAAGTGCATGCAAGTAAGCAATCAAGTTATATAGACTCCGTAAGCGGACGTGTTGGTAATTCAAGTGAATTGCTAAATCTGAGCAAATGTGGTGTTTGCTTGGGAATCAACGACCAACACTTAATAATTCCCTGTGACACTTGCATATTACACTATCATTTGGGTTGTCTTAATCCTCCATTGACCCGAATGCTCAAACGGTCCAAATTGTACAAGTGGCAGTGCTCAGAGTGTGATAAGTTATCTTCTGGAGATGTAGGTAATCAAGTGGATGTATCGAGACCTCGTCGGCATCGGTATAAAAAAACATCCTTCAATCAGGGAGGAGGGAATTTCAGTTCCGAAGAGGATGGACCAATGGAGATTGATTTTAATAAATCTTTCTCTGACGTGGTAGAAGAGAAGAAGGTGGTGAATGGATCATCGCATCTCCTTCCCGTAGAAAATCCAGAAGTTGTAGCTGCTTCCCTTGTTTCTGCAAAAGCTGAAAAGAAAAGATTGAAAAAAGAGCGTAAAAGAGAAAAGAAAAAACGAAAAATGCAAAAATTAGTTCCATCTATTGTAGCAGGAGGATACTCTTCTGATGAGGTTGAGGTACTGAAAGGCGAAAACAATCAGTCAGCTTCTACTAATACTACTCCTTTAGAGATCAAACACCACAAACCCATAAAAATAAAGATACGTAATATTTACGAAAACAAAACCATTCCCGTGGCAGAACCTGATCATCCCTTGCTCCCTAAAAACAACAAGAAAAAACGCCTTTCCGCGGATGCAAAAGATGTAAGGACATTCTGTAACAAGTGTGAAGCTTCAGGAAGTAATTCCAACTTAGTTAGGTGTGACGAATGTCAAAAATGCTACCATTTTTCCTGTTTGTTTCCTCCAGTCAAAAAAACTCCTAAGGTGGCTGGCTATGGATGGCATTGTAATGAATGTGATCCCTCGGATGTAGACTCTGACTGGCATCTTGATTAAGTATCCTTACCCTAAAAAAATATTCATTTCTTTTCCAAACAATGTATTTATTTAATTCCTTATGAATCAATTTCTAGATTGCATTGAAAGATCCCCTCAATGCCCCAGTTATTATCGTTACCGTGTATTTTTATATGTGGTCCCCCTCCTCTTCTTTCTAGTACACGATATAATATGGATAAAAATGAATGTCGACGTAATTTTTACTCTTTTAATGAATGATAATGATATGTACTGTCAATTAAAAAAAATATATATGAATTTCTAGTAATACTGAAGTATAATATGAATGCACTAAAATGAATTAATTTAGAACGACATTTATAAAAAAGTTTTACCCCACGAATTTTGACAAGTTTGATGTCATCTAAGGAATTTCCGACTCATAGATTTAAAGCTCAGCGCAAATATAGTCAGTCCCAGTATTCCTTAAGCAGCTGATAAGGATCATCTCTCCATTTGTGTGGGCTGACCTAAAAAAGAAAATTAAAGTATATTATTGCGTTGCTATTAGTGTTGGATCCTTCCAGTCTTTTTTTTTTTTTTTTTTATCGATCCAATCTTTTTTTACCATTCAACGGTCCTAAGAATCGATACGTCGGTCTTTTAGTCTTACGGTCTTAGCTACCTTTATAGCTATTCTTCACTCATTGAATAATATAAAAATCAAGGTTATACAGACTATAACGCGTGTACGACTGATGTTTGACATCAACCACGGTTTTAATAGTGACGTCGTAGAGTATGATTGGTTGCGTGTTTTGACAAAATCTGTTTGTCTTGCCTTGCAGTCTGTACGATACATGGAATTTAAAATTCTTGCAAGTCCTTTTACATTATGGTATAACCTAAGTTGATAATTCTGTTGTGAAAAACGCGTGCAAGGAGAAGGGGGAGGGAGAAAGACTTATGATATCATTGTTTGAAATACTGATGTGATTATCATCTGCCTGCTTTATTATGATTTTTGAGGGTATAACGAAAGTATTTATTAGCAAAATGTTTAATGAAGATATACTACGTATAGTTGACTTAGACGATTTTTATCCGTTACAGTAGATTTGGAAACGTCACACTCCATGAAATTGTAATTCATTATGAACCTTATTCTCAGAATAGCTAATGAAACGACAAAGTAGAGTATTTCGAAATATATTTGAAGTTCCAAGTTTAAAAAGAAAGCTTAAATTAAATATAATCTACATACTAAAAAATAAACCATAATACATTTATGTTAAATATACAAAATTGAACAATTGGAATCATATAAATAATAGATTGATCCAAATAATATTTTCTTGTTCTGACATGAATTCAGTTAAATATGTTATAACTTTAAAAACTTTCTACGGATAAAAAACGTCTAAGTCAATACGTTGTATATCTTCATTAAACATTTTGCTTATAAATACTCTCAAAAAATCATAATAAAGCAGGCAGCTGATAATCACATCAGTATTTCAAACAATGATACCATAAGTCTTTCTCCCCCCTTCTCCTTGCACGCGTTTTTCTCTACAGAATTATCAACTTTAGATATAAATAAGGGTGATAATTTTGGTAAGAATACAAAAGCGTGCGAGGAGAAGAGAAGAAATACTTATGGCATCATTGATTAAATAATATACATCTTCTTCTATCAATCAAGAACGTTATCATTCCCGCCTTTATTATTCAATATTAATATTATATTAGATGCTGATAGTCGATAGAAAACTGAATAAAAGGCCTAAAATAACGTCGCCTTCAGTTTGGATTTCTGAAAATGGAGGACTAGGAATTTGGGAATTACTTACCAGATGAGAAACAGATGGTTTGTCGGATTTGTCGAAATAAATGTGCCTTAGTCTCCTTTCTAGAATTATACGCCACTCATTATCCTCATCTCATATCAAGAGCATGGATATTCATCTAAAAAATCAAGTAAATGATGAATACATCAAGTCATACTTTAACTCTGATCTCACAAAGATGCTAATTACATGTAATATACCGTTATCCATTGCTAATCATCTACGTTCAAAAAATTTATGGAGAAATACACGGGTAAATTTTTCCCTTCCCGAGGAACCATCATTAATTAATGGAGGATGTTGGTAATGATGTCATTTATAGAAATACCTCCGTTGTAAATTGTGAAGTTCAGATAATTTTCATCCTGATTAGAGTCATCCACACCAAATTACGAAGTGGAACTCTGAATTTTGTACCATCTAACAGAAAGTATTCATTTTTTTTAAAATTTAATCATAAAATATTATTCTATTTTAGCTAAAATTATCAAGAATTATGATACACAACTCATTAAATGGCAAAAACAAGTGCTTAAATGGTCACAACAACGGGAGTAGTAAATTAGTATATTTGGAAGGTTCGCAACTATTTTGTCTGACATTAGTTTCTTCACTTAAAGACTTGGGTATGATCATTAGGGTTTCCAATATTACATAGTCAATAAATAGTACTTTTTTATCACTTAAGGATTAGCTATGGTTGATAAGCCCCAAGAAATGGTGTTCAGAAAACTCATAAAAGGCAAAAACAACTGCTTAAATGGTCACAACAACGGGGGTAGTTAATATTTGGTGTAGCATTATAATTAGCAATTGTGCGTATCCTTCATTATAATAGTATGCTGTTATACAAGCATAAATAACGGGGGGAAATCTTTTTTGATGCCCTTAATAAGGAGTAATATCGCCGGACATTACTACTTAATTAGCTTTTGCTCTAAATTTTTAAGATGGATTTATTTCTAACATTTTTTTTATTAGTATATTTATTGTCTAATTTTATGATTTGACATTTACTTTATTATTAATAATTAGTTAGATCTCATCGGTAGAGATATATCTATCCTGTGCACAATTGTATATAGCAACTTCCATATGAAGAAGAGGGGTGATTATCTTTTTGATTAAACTCCACGTCTTGCTTGTGTTTAGCAACTTAAAGATAATATATATTTAACTGAATTCATGTCAGAACAAGAAAATATTATTTGGATCAATCTATTATTTCAATATTCTGTATGTACATATAATTTATTGTTATTAGTTATATGATTCCAATTGTTCAATTTTGTATATTTAACATCAATGTATTATGGTTTATTTTTTAGTATGTAGATTATATTTAATTTAAGCTTTCTTTTTAAACTTGGAACTTCAAATATATTTCGAAATACTCTACTTTGTCGTTTCATTAGCTATTATTCTGTTAATATGGTTAATAATGAATTACAATTTCATGGAGTGTGACGTTTTCAAATCTACTGTAATAGATAAAAAACGTCTAATTATATGTATTATATCTTCATTAAACATTTTGCTACTAAATACTTTCGTTATACCTTCAAAAATCATAATAAAGCAGGCAGATGATAATCACATCAGTATTTTAAACAATGATACCATAAGTCTTTCTTCGACGTTTTTTATCCGTTACAGTAGATTTTATAACGTCACACTCCATGAAATTGTAATTCATTATGAACCTTATTCTCGGAATAATAGCTAATGAAACGACAAAGTAGAGTATTTGAAATATATTTGAAGCTCAAAGTTTAAAAAAGAAGGCTGTAATTAAATATAATCTACATACTAAAAAATAAACCATTAAACATTTAAGTTAAATAGACAAAATTAAACAATTAAAATCATATAACTATTAATAATAATAAATTATAAATACAGAATATTGAAATAATAGATTTTTTTCTTCTTTTACCATCGGAATTCAGTTAAATATGTCATAACTTTAGGTTGCAATACACAAGCGAGACGTGGAGTTTAATCAAAAAGATAATCACCCCTCTTCTTCATGTGGAAGTTGCTATATACAATTGTGCACAGAATAGATATATCTCTACCGATGAGACCTAACTAATTATTAATAATAAAGTAAATGTCAAAATCATAAAATTAGACAATAAATATACTAATAAAAAAATGTTATAAATAAATTCATCGTAAAGATTTAGAGCAAAAGCTAATTATGTAGTAATGTCCGGCGATATTACTCCTTATTAAGAGCATCAAAAAATATTTCCCTCCGTTATTTAGGTATGCTTATATAACAACATACTATTATCATGATGGATATACACAATTGTTAATTATAATGCAACACCCAATGTAACTACCCTCGTTGTTGTGACCATTTAAACAGTTGTTTTTGCCTTTTATGAGTTTTCTGAACACCATTTCTTGGAGCCCATCAACCATAGCTAAGCCTTTAGTGATAAAAAAGTAATATTTATTGACTATGTAATATTGGAAGACCTAATTATCATACCCAAGTATTAAAGCGAAGTAAGTAGTCTCAGACAAACTAGTTGCAAACCATCCAAAGCTACTACCCCGTTGTTGTGACCATTTAAGCAGTTGCTTTTGCCCTTTACTGAGTTGTGTATCATAATTCTTGATATGTTTAGCTAAAATAGAATCATATTTTATGGTTAGATTTTAAAAAAATTGAATACTTACTGTGAGATAGTACAAAATTCAGAGTTCCATTTCGATATTCGTAAATACTTTTTACTGATAACTTGATCATCATTTGGTGTGGATGACTCAAAACATTTTTATATGTATTTCTATAAATGACATCAGTACCAACATCCTCCATTAATTTAATGATGGTTCCTCGGGGACCAATATGTTTACCCTTGTATTTCTCCATAAATTTTTTGAACGTAGATGATTAGCAATGGATAAGGTTATATTACATGCAATAAGCATCGTTGTGAGATCAAAGTTAAAGTCTGACTTGATGTATTCATCGTCAAATTGATTTTATAGATGAATATCCATACTCTTGTTATGAGATGAGGATAATGAGTGGCGTGTAATTCTAGACAGGGGACTAAAGGCACATTTATATCGACAAATCCGATAAACCATCTGTTTCTCATCCGGTAAGTATTTTCCAAATTCCTGGGCCTCCATTTTCATAAATCCAGACAGAAGGCAACGTCATTTTGTGGATTTTATTCAGTTCTCTATCGACTATCACCATCTCATATTATATTAATATTGAATAATAAAGGCGGGAATGATAACGTTCATGATTGATAGTTAAAGATGTATATTGTTAAATCAATGATGCCATAAGTAATTCTTCTTTTCTCCTCGCACGCTTTTCTATTCTTACCAAAATTATCACCCTTGCTTATGACCAACTCATAATAGTACTGAGTCATTATAATAAAATTACATATTTGTAGCACGTCCACCCAAAAGGAAGCTAGATAATTTTTCTCAAAATTGAACATGGAATACATTTTCCAACAAATTATAGTTCATTTAAATGAAAAAATGATTCTGATTAATCCTTTGGAGGCACCACAAATTGTACTTAAAGTAGCAAAAATTCACCGGCACATTTATAGAATTAGTAAATTAATAAATTATATCTCTAAGACAATATTGGGGCCAAATTAAGTCAGATATATAAAACGGAGGTTTTAAACTACAGTTAACACTCTCGGGTATCTCAATTCATCGCAGAAATTTGAATTCAAATCCTGTAATTTACCGTAATATCTCTTTCAAATATTGCCTGTCATTTTATAAATATAAATGATTGAACCTTTTAATATAAAACGCGTTTTCCGCTTCCCGTGATACATTTCTGGTAATTAATAAATTACTGCAATTATTTCAAGAGTACTTTACAGCCAAAAATAAAAAACAAAGACGCACACAACATTTTTCGTATGGATTTAAAGTACTTCACATTGAGTGGATATTTGAGTTAGATATTACGTTTAACGTTACTGGTTGCAAATGTGAAGTACTTTACAGCCAAAAAAAAAAAAAAAAGACGCACACAACATTTTTCGTATGGAGTACTCTTGAAATATTTAAGAGCGTGAGAATTTGTTTCATTGAATACAAGATAAATTAAATTATTACTGCTTAAAAGGGACATAAATAATAGTTATGTACTTTTTAGAGTGGATTGTTGCAGTAATTTATTAATTATCAGAAAATGTATCACGGGAAGCGGAAAACCCATTTTAACAGAGAGTTGGTGATTTGTTCCATCTGTCAGAAGGAAATACAGAAGGACAACTTTAATGATCACAAAGTTAAACTCCATAAGAATGACCCCAGCTGCAAGTATCAAGTGAAAATTGATCATAAGAAGCAGATAACATTGAACTTTGCTGTTAAGAAAACTTCCTCTGCTACATCCTCATCCTCAGTCACTGCCTCCTCCTGTCCCAATGACCCTGCTCCAGTTGAGGCCTTACTGCCTGAACCAAGATCTGAAAAGTCCGTTTCTGCTGAAGAGAAAGTTACTGCAGACACAGAAAATAATGGCGACTCATCAAATTACCCCAGCGGATGGATTTCTCATGGAATAAGACTTCTTAATCTCGATATCGGACCAATCTTCTCTCCCGAGCAGCTCTCTGTAGTCAACAACAACAATATTCCCTCTGCAGAGGACTCTGAGACTAGCGACAATGTCCAGGGAGGTGAGGAGATCAAGACTGAGGAGATGAAGATTGTGGACGGAGGCCCAGAGTACCCTGTCGTTTTCACGAGCCAGCTGGGTGACCCGATACTTACCGGGCGGGAGCCAAAGCGGAAGGACATCCAGACCAGAACCAGAGTGGAGACTGAGCGGGAAACTGTGCCTAAAGTCGAGAGAGATCATCCTCTACAGCCCAAGTTACAAACATACAGTCCTCAAATAGATGACAAATACTCCAGAGACTTTCAATATGATTGGTTCCGTAAGTTCCCGTGGCTAGAATATGACGAGGTTGAAAAGTCAGCCAAGTGTTTTGCCTGTTCCAAATTTTCCATTTCCAACCTTGGGAAATTTGAGTTCAAAAGATGGAAAAACAGTTCCTCGTTGAAAGTTCATTCTAACAACAAAAAACACAAACTGTCGATGGAAAAGTGGATCAATTTTCTCACATCAAAGAGAAAGAATACCTTGGTTCTCGGCCATGTTCAGTCTCAACATGCTGAGGAAGCTTTTGTCCCTGCGTTCACACGACAATCATATTCTCAAAGATAAACTGGAGGCCGAAGTCTAAAAATTTGGTTCAGCTGGGGCAGGTTTTGCCAAATGGACTTCACCTGACATCCAAAATGAGCTGATAGAGATTATAGCATCCAAAGTGACGGAAAATATAATTGAAGATGTCAAGACTTGTGCCGGCGATGATGACTACTGGTTCTCTGTGATTGTTGATGAGACATCAGATATGTCAAACACGGAGCAGTTCAGTCTGTCACTGGGATATCTGACGAGTGAAGGCATCAAGAAAGAGAGCTTCCTCAAGTTTGTAAAAGTTACCCAGACTGACGGCAAATATTTGTTTGAGAAGCTTCACGAGGCTGTCAAGGATCTCGGCCTTAACCCCGCCCGCACTGTCTCCCTGGCCGCGGACGGTGCCTCCAACATATCTGGCATCAAGAAGGGTCTTGCCGCCAAGTGGAAGGAAGCAGCCCCACTGTGTGTCTACATCCACTGCTACGCCCATGTCCTCAATCTTGTAGTCAAGGATCTTCTCTCAGATATAACCCTGTTGAGAAATACAATGGGGACAGTACAAATTTTATACAACTTCATTGAAGGGTCACTAAAGAGGTCAGCAATCTACAAGTCGGTGAAGATAACAAGTAAAGATGAGGAGCATGCAAAGGTGATGACCCTGAAGAACCAGTCTGCTACCCGCTGGAGTCTCCGCTACGATGCTGTACACGCTGTATCTCTAGGGATGGTCAGAATCATGAAGACCCTCATAATAATGAGAAAAGATAAAGATACATTGTCGAGTTCAACAGCAACTTCTCTGCTCAACAGCATCTTTAGTCACGAATTTGTTTTCGGCATTGAACTGTTGAAGACACTCCTCAGACACACATCTAGCTTGTCAGATGAACTGCAAGGCAGAAAGGTTGACCTAACAAAGGCCCGGAAACACGTCAACCTAGTGATTAGGACTCTTGAAGATCTTAAGAATGAGAAAATCTTTGAATCAATCTGGAAACTTGCTGAGTTGAAGTCGTCTGAGATGAAATCAGTATTTGACCAGGAGGACTCAATTGATTTGGAATTCAAGGAGGCTAAGATTCCAAGGAGAATAAAGTGGAAAGGAACAACTGAATCCTACTTCTGTGAAACACATTTCGATGTTGCAATCAATAAGATTTTATTAGAGCTTGAGAGCAGATTTGCCACCGACGATACAAACATCACAATGGATCTCATTGCAATCGTCAATGACAGTGAAGTGGAGACCTGTGTCATTGAGCGTCTCGCCAAGCACTACAGACTTGAACTCGAGCAGCTCCAGTCAGACCATGCAATCTTCCAGCAATTCAAGGTTAATATTATAATGTTTCATTTTGCATTATATGTTTAAAATTTATGTTTTTCTAGGCAGATATTGACACAGAAGACAGTTTCGTCACAAATTGCTGCGGAGTTAATAAGCTCGGGAGTGTTCCGCCTGATGCTGGAGCTATACAAGGTGATCGTTATCCTGGTCTCAATGCCCATCAGCAGCTGTGAGGTGGAGCGGTCATTCTCCTGTCTCAGAAGGCTCAAGAACCACATGAGGACCACCATGGACCAGGAGAGGCTCTCCTCCCTCACCCTCTTGAACATGGACAAGGTGCTCCATGAAGACATGGACAGTTTGATTGACACCTTTGCGTCAAGGAAAGAGAGGAAAAACTTCTTCTTCTAATCATGATAAAGAATACATGCATTTTTTTCAAACACATCACCATGCATACATGCGAGTTAAGAACATCAAGACTTGTGAACATAATTTATTTTCTGTCGATGTAACCGTTTCATGGTATATTATAATATCGTTCATTATCTTCATTCGTTATTATTTTAAAAATATTTAAGGAGGTTTAAATTGTTTGACTTAATTGTATAGTTCAAAAATTTTATCTCATTCTTGCACCGTGCATTTTATACTCCATTATACTCCTTCCTTTATGAATAGGTCGGCATTGACTTTCCGTCTAGAGTTTTTCCTTTTCATTTTATTTTTCCCAATGTTTGCCTGAAGAAAATAATGGTCAGACAATCCATTGGACGATATTCTTGCAAGATTTAATCTATGCTGTAGCATTTGCCCTGTTTAAATATCCCACGTTCACCTCTGAAAATCAACCGTTCACCCTTGTAAAGCGGACCGAAAAATCTTCCTGACATACGGCACTGGTCATCAGAGACACACCTATGGACTCAATAACCTTCGATAGCCCAACCAATCAGGTTTCGTTTGACGGAGGGTTATGTCAAGGTATTGTTTTATATTATAATATTAAAAATAAAATTATTAAAAAACACTTTATTATACAATAACTATCAAACATAACCAACAAGAAATTTTAACAATATATTTCAGTTTTTAAAAATTGTATTATGTAAGTATAAAAAATAATAATCACTGTATTATACACAAATTTTCCTCTTTGGTCAGGTTTTGCGGTTTAAAATCAAATAATTAGAGACTATTAAGAACAGAATATGTAATTAGTAGGTTTATAGTTGAATTAATATAATATTAACGCTTTCAAAATGACTATACGTTTCATTTAATTGGACTCTATCCCGTTGTTCCGATCATCTTAATACAATACTTCAAATTAAGAAGCTCACAAATACCATAATCTGATAACCTTCAGCAATAGATATTTCGTTTTTCCTTAAGCTTTAATTCTATACTATTTGAAAAAGTTGAAATGTCAAATTTATAGATTATCGATCATTGTCAATGTCTAGTCAATGATGGGTAAAGGAAACGACTAAAGGAGTTGCCATATGAACGTTGCGTTTTAAAAGTTTTTGTGAGTCATGGCCAAAGGATGAAAGTAAGGTTTAGAATGAATAGGATATGGGAAATGACTTAGGAGGAGTCATTGACAGGCTTATTGCATTTGTGGCCAGAGAAATCATCCCGCCGGACCACCGGGAAATAAGGCTAAATATGAAATATCTTCGTACGCTTATGCTGATAACTCTTCCTCGAAAAAAAAACCGTGTTTGATCATTTAATAAGATACCGTAGAAATAATCCTTTATGTAGACGTTGTAGTATGTAAATTAGGAAAACTCGTGCACTAATGATCCTGAAATGTATCCAGCTACATAGATTATTTTAACCCTCCTTGATGAATTTTAAGGTCAGAAAGGCCCATCCAAATTAATTACACCTTTTCATGATCTACAACTTTTATTTTATGGACTATATGCGTACACCTGCTAGTATCGGCGTTCATTAGCCACAAAGTTACTACCAGATCCACAAATTTTACTTTTATTAAATATGAAGGACCTCTTAGAGCTCTTCTTGTTTATACCAATAATATGTCTCATAGAAAGACTCTAATAAAGTCAGTGAAGTAAGATAACCAACATGTGTAGGCTTCTTCTTTGGTGACCCCCCAACATTTGAACACAATGCCAATCACTAGGTCAAAGGAACCTCCTTCAGAGCTCTCTACTGTGGAGGAGGCAAATGCTTCAAATCCTCCAACGCGGTCCGTCCCAGATGTACCGGTGTCGGTACGATCTCGAATCACAGAGGTACGACTTCCTCACTTCGATGAAGAGGACTTTGAAATCTGGTTCGCTAGAGTGGATTCAATCTTCAGGAGATACGGGATTGTAGAAGACGAAGAGAAGACAAATAGCTACCCTGCCATATCCTCAGAAACTTTCCACCCGAAGATTTGGGGGGTTCTTACGCGGAGATCAAGGATTGCTTTATTAAGAAGTACGGCACTTCTCCCCAATAACGGATTCGGAGTGTCCTGGATGTTCTAAAGGACGAATCTCTTTCCCTGAGCTAGATAATGGCGAAGGTTCGCCAACTCCTCGACCCGGCATTCGTACATGACTTGAGGGATTCCTTATGCAGGGAGATGGTGATACGATCCGTCCCGGACTCACACAGACCCATGGCCCATGCACAGACAAACAAAGTCCGAAGAATTTGTGATGGTTTAAAGAAATCCGCTACGGTTGGGATACCGTCTTTTATTCTCCTTACTCAAGCCCGCGTGAAATATTTAAACGTCTATGGCGAGAAGGAAAAGAGATGTGAATTGGAAAGAAAAGAAGAAGCAAATTTCCATTTGCTATAAGCACAGGACATACGGCGCTGAGGCAAAGACGTGCTCCGCACCCCCTGTCCCCTCTTTTCTCTCATCTCCAAAAACTAAGTAGTCCTCAGCTCTTTGGAGTATTAAACCCAGACAAGTATCTAATTTACACGATCGACACTAAAAACAAAATTAAGTTCCTTATGGATTCAGGAGCTCAAGTCTCTGTTTTACCCAAAAAATTGGCACTTTAAGGTTTTAGATTAAACTGTATTTGATTCCAACCATCGTCTAATCTCATTGGCATTGTGCAGATAAATGGCTTTACTCTCGTTGTAGACTGGTAATTTGAGGCACGGAATCGTCGTCGAACGTTTTTATCGTCTAATACCTACAAAAAAGGGGAATGACAATACAATATGAATATTCTTTTTCAACAAGTTCAACATTTTACCTGCACTTCAAATGTAAAGTATTTCTTCATGTTCTTCACAATCATGACCAAATAGGGTAATTTGATACCTAGAGTCTTCCGAGGATCCGCTGGACATGTTACATAAGTCGTACTCACATTCGTTCCCACGATTTCAAGTACAAAACTTTGGATATCCCCATCTGTTATTCGCTTAATATGACCATTTCGTACCCTTTTATTCCATATTTGAAGAGGTTTGCTCCCTAAGGAGTAAAGTATACTCAGGAATCCACTTTGAAATGTGTTTTTGAACATTGGAGTCTCAGGATTTGAAAGTACTTAATATTTTTGTAATTATTTAGTCGATGAATATGAAATGTTGAAGATTCTCCGGGACATCTCACACCATTGTTGTTCTAGTCAAATATCTTGGTTCTAGTAACATTGGCCTGGGACAGTCCCAGCATTGGGAATAATAAGTGTAAATAATATTTGTATTAACACAAAACAAACAAAATCACGCAACCTTTCGATGAAAGCAATCTTGCATTTTTACGTGAAACCTTAACGTTTAAAGGAAATAAATAAATCCATTATAAGTAATCACTTTATAGCCATAAGGACACAAGTAATTCCGTGGATATAATCGAATAAAAGAAAGCAGAACAATAAAGGTGTGTTCACTGATGTGTACTAAGTATATACTTCAACCATAGATAAAAAAATAATCTATATTTTTTGATCGAGGTTACGTGAATTCTGAACATAATTCATATATTTTGTTTATGTTCACTTTTTATTTCAACCATCTTGTCTCCCTTTCCTTTTTAGTCTCTTTATTGATAATTGTATTGTTGCGTTCTCTATGTTTGTAACGTAGCAATATAATAATTATATTCATGTGAGCAGAGGGCGCTTCATTTCTTTTTTCAACAATCATCCTCGTACACTTTTTTTCAATAGTATTAGTTAGTCAACTCGAAACTGCGAAGCTTCTCACTGGAATCATGGAAACCTCTATCGGAATCGCTTTTCATGACTTTGTCATGGTCGCCACGGATCAAACCTGCGCCCAATCTATTTTGATGTTGAAGGATAGTGAGTGTTCAATTAAATCATGGCGGCCTTTCTTTAATTAATAATAAATAAATCCTACTACGTCTATTAGCCTGTGAGAAAACGTATCCCTTGACGAATCATTTGCTCATGAGCGCCCTCGGAGAGTCTGGAGACACGACACAGTTTGCAGAGTTTATGGCCAAGAATATTCAGCTCTACAAGATGAGAAATGCCTACGAAATGTCCCCTTCGGAAGCTGCTAATTTCACACGAAGGAACCTTGCGGATTACCTCAGGAGTCGCGTTAGTTACTTTTGAATCGCGGCTCTCACATCATCTCTTGCTCTTTTTGTATTTACAGACCCCTTTCCACGTCAATCTTCTCATTGCTGGCTACGACAAAAAGAGCAATAAAACGGAGCTTTATACCGTGGACTATTTAGCCGGAATGGTACAGACGGAGCATGCAAGCCACGGCTATGGGGGTATCTTCTCCAGTGGGATTCTGGATCGCAACTACAGACCAGGTAACAAACGTCAATACATGGCCTCGCATCCAATTATGTCCCTATCCGCAGTTGTAGAAATGATAATGATATCCCCGAAAGCACTTCTTTTCTTTCCTCCTCCCTTTCCCAACAACAGATTCATTGTTACTATCTCTGCAGTGACCTGATATCTCGTAGCCCTGGAGATATATAGTCACTAGTCACCCATGAGAATATAATATATATCAATTACAGAAGAAAAAGGGATGGATATTCCCGGATTTAAAATCAAGAAAACCAAATTGTCACATTAGCTTTTTCCCGATGAGAGGGCTCATTTGTCAAATTCCCTGGACCTACTTCAAAAATAAGTAAATATTTTCATATTTGAGTGCCATGGGGTAGGTCTGAATCCCAGCCCCAAAAAGTGCGGTTTCATGTACATAAGGGTCTCCACCCACCCACATCCGTAGCTTTTTTGTAGACACAAAGTCTGCAAGCTCAGTAAACAAAACGGATGTTACTCCTTACAATTAAAACTCCTTCTACAAGTACCTGGGCCTCAGCCTCTTGAGTAGGGAGCTTGTCTAGCTAAAAAGAGATATGGAGTTGGTGGCTAGGAACATGGACAGAGCCCTAAGGTACTAATGTCGTGAACCATCTTGACAGCATTTACTTGGCTGACTCGTAAGAGACAAGTTTATTTGAATAAAAAAATTAATAGAATATTAAAGTAGGGATCCATCAATTTGATCCCAGTTACGTAATATTAGCAATAATTAAAAAAATAGATTTTTATGGTGAACAAACTTGACTTTGTAATTAAAGAAATCTTATTTGTATTTTGTACCTGATATAATGTCCAGGGATGCAAATTTTGTGTCATACTCTTTTAAGAAGTACATAACAGATGCATTCATTCATCTAAGTGTGAGTACTATGTGTATTAAGGATTCCTTGGATACAACAATTTATTTTCCATTCCCTACTTTGTGTCATAAAATATCGAAATTTTTAAGAATTTTCTCCGGTACAATGCAGATGTTAGATATTTTGACTAATATCAATTTTCCAATTTTTGGTCCTAGATATCACCCTACATTATGACATATGGACTGTTAGCTCAGAAGTAGGAGTCTGGTTTACATTTTTTTTAATTAAGTTATAATTATATTCTATTTCTTATCACATGATTATAATCGACTCTTCAAAGAAGTCGTAAAAATTGCCATTCACAATTAAAGAAAAATAAAAAAGTAAATTATACATATTTT
This sequence comes from Lepeophtheirus salmonis, assembly GCF_016086655.4. Lineage (NCBI taxonomy): Eukaryota > Metazoa > Arthropoda > Copepoda > Siphonostomatoida > Caligidae > Lepeophtheirus > Lepeophtheirus salmonis. The sequence goes on along the minus strand of NC_092585.1, from coordinate 147,510 downwards.
ATATGTTATATTGGGGCCAAAAAAAGGCTCATAGCCCGGGATCAGCCATTTCCAGTCCGCATACGGTTTTCTCGCCAACTGATTCCACTTTTTTTAATATTACTATTCCTATGATAAGTATTTTTGTTTAATGACTCGTAACTTTCTTGGGGTACCTCAAGCCATTCAAAAGAATTTAATATAAAAGCGACAATTGATCAAACGGACCATTCCACGCTAAAACGACAACGAGAGGTGCCACATGTTCAGAATTAGCTAATTTTTTACCTGAATGTAAATACCATTGGGTATGAAAAAATTTGAGATAAATTGGTTCTAGAGATATGGGTGTCTAAATTTGGCAAAATCAATTATATTTATAAAAATCCGAAATTTGACTATATTCTCACTTAAATATCAACAGCTTGGTCCACTTTTATCCAAATATTTTCAAAATTCGTGTAAGGATGAACTAAAACATTAATTCCAAAAATGTTAATTTTATGCCTATTACATGAAGTGTTTAATATTTGGTTGTGGATAAAGTGATTTCATATTTTTCGCTTCATTTCAATGTTTTATAAGAAGTGTTACACTCATCCGATTTATGATGAGTTCTGTTCGATAATTTTTTACCAACGAAAATCCAACTTCTTAATGCCCTTGTCCCTATTGACAAATAACTCACAACCAATTTTCACAGGTCTCTATTGAGGCCAAATTTGAACCCCCAAGCGCGTTGGTCATAGGCAGGAACAGGTTGTAGGTCCGGACTGTAGTGAGAATACATAAGAACTTATCATCCGAGCTTCTGACGCGTCATTAAATATATTTGTGGTCCGGCGTTGTCACTAATGCTGGCCGCTTCTGTTCGATCGCCAGCTTCAAACGGTCGAGTTGTTCACTGTAGAGGACAGAATTGAGGGGGGAATCGTTCGAACTACTGTTGTGTAACACGAACCAAAAGAGTATCGGCCCCGTATACATCGCAAATTTTCTTGATCGCTTTTGACGTGTTTTTTCCTTTCAGGTAGTAAAAATGTAAAATATGGCGAATTTCTTTCTTTAAGAACTCTATCTTCGACTCACGATAATTTACGACTGAACCCGCCAAGTGCAATATTGTAGTTTGTAGTATAGGCTCATACCTTTACAACGCCTTGTCGTATGATCCAATGTTACCAATAATGATCAAGATATACTTAGTTAAAAAAAGGGCCAGGAAATGTGAAATTACTTTCCCCACAACCTATTATATAAACCCCTCAAAAAATAGCTAGCAGTAATTTTCAAGACAAATTTTTAACATAAGCATATGGCAGTGCAGAGCGGAAATTTATAAATTGCATATCGTCAGCTGCACTATGGTAAAAAAAATGCTCTGTGCTTTAACGGGTTGGGCACTTAATCAAGCATAATTCATGCAGTTGTAATAATTATTTTGGTTTTTTTTCCTTTTCTTGATGTTTGTGCAAGATTGTTTTTATTTTGACGTACCACATAGATATATTCAATTGAATAGACTCTTATACTTATACATTTTACTCACCCATTATCTTTTTGGTTCACTTCCAGATATGACAGTTGAAGAAGGCTATGATCTTATTACGACCTGCGTTGCTGAAGTTCAAAAGCGTTTGATTATTAATTTACCCAACTTTAGCGTCCAAATCATCAACAAGGAGGGTACAAAAAGTCTAAAACCCATTATGCTCGAAAGAGTGTCTTTCCAAAAGGGAAATAAATTATCATTTTGAATACTTTTAATTAAATTGTCCCTTAAGAATATTTATAATATTTAAAAAATACAATGTTATGAGTTTGATTTTTTTTTCTTTTTGCTTTGTCAAGAGCATATAAAAATGACTAGCTCATTTTTATGTCGAAACAGCGATTAATTAATTATTGGTATCATATGCACATTATTGAAAGATGTATATTGTAATAATATAAATAGGGTAGCTTATAAACGATCACAGTGGATTATATTTTATTAAAAATAGCGGTTATGTTGATAACAAAATTAGTCACTATCGTACGATCATTGATTTTTTTGAGCTGTGCTGGTTTCAGAATTTGAGGGATCCAGTATAAGAAAGACCCTGTTCTTACAATTTCTATTCCTCTAAATCTAACGAATGCTTTGACTTCGTAAGCTCAAATACATTGGAGAAGGGGGCACATTATTTATCGTTGTAGGGATAATTGAGGGAGGGTGGTGTTCCCTGATTACATAAATACAATTCTAGTAGTAATCATCTAGCGTCGTATTCGATAGGTATATCAAAATTATAGTACCGGAACTTAAAAAAGAGATTAATTAATTAAAATTATCTTTTATTTTGAGACGAATAACTATAACATGTATATTGACAAAAATCGCAGCAGCAGCTAATCGATACGTTGAGTCATGTAATTCGATACCGTGGGCCCATTCGACGTTGCTCCAATGTTTAATCTGCAAAAATAAAATATAATTTAAAGATACTATTTATTTTAGATATTAAAGTTCTAGTTTGGCTAGACCTATAGTTTGATCTATTGACACCCTCTTCTCTAAAACAGATAATAAAAATAATTAATGACTTTACGGCATCCACACAAAAACGAAGGCCATTTATGGCTTCAAATGGGTAACTCCATAGAGAAAGAAATACATAGAGGCGACAAGGAATTTCTATTGGCAGTTTGGCATAGTAAGGCAGTAGTAGATTAAAATCTTCGGTTTTCAGGAATGAATGAGGGGGGGGGGGTATGTTATTTTCAACGTCAGCTAAAAGAAATAAACTGATAGGTCAACTTTTTTTATGTCGTCAGATTTGAATATAATTACTCAAGTTGGTATTGTAGATTTAAAAAAAATGAGATTCTTAACCTCTTAATCTAAGAATTATTTTATTCAAATGTAATTCATTTTTAATGCCATAGTTATAACTTATAGATTAGAATTATTAATTGATTCATGTGAGTGTAATTTCTAAGACATATTCTGTAATTCGTAAAAAAGATAGTTGTAGAGGAAAATTTTACAAAAATGGTTAAATATTGTTCTGCTTACGGTTGCTCCAATTTGGATAAGGGTCCTTCATCTGGACGTAGATTCCATAGGTTTCTTAGAGATCCAGGTAAAGCTTAGATTGAAAATCATATCTCCCGATTCAATTTTACATTTCGTTTTCCTGTATGATAGTAGAGATTCGGGATAAATGGGTTAAGGCTGTCCGTCGAAAAGACTTCACACAATCCTCTCATTCTGTATAATGCTCTGATCACTATTTGCTGGAGGACTATTTAAGCAACCATGTCTCTGAGAGCCATAAGGAAATTAAAATACAACAGCGTTACTACCAAATTTAATGACGGTTCAAATACTACTAATCAACACCGGGGGATAAAGCGTCGACTTTCAACTTGCCGAACTGAGGATGAGGATCATTTGGTTGATAGTAATATTCTCATTATTCCAATGGAAACCAAAAATGAGATCGATTACAATAGAATAATAAGCATAGACCATCTGATATAAATTTGGCGAAAATCAAATGTGATAATTTGCAATCACTATTAGACAAAAGCCATGACCGTGAAAAAAAAAATTGGGAACTTCGTCAGGCAAAGTTGAAGGTAGCTGCAGCTACATTTCTGTTGAACGAAATTCTAGATGCAATCCGTGAGAAAGAGTTGTTAACTCGACAATGTATTTTTGTTATTGAAGACCGCTTCAAGGATGTTCAATTACGTACAATTAATAGATTGGTGGAGAGTAAGAGCAAAACTAATCCTTGAAGAATAATTTTTTACCTGGATTTTTGTAACATCTATGAAATTCTTGGTTTTAAAGATATTTGATATTTTTTTAAAGCTTAAAAAAAACTAATGGACAGGGCGCAACTTTTCATATTAATGCAAATTTACAAATTGTTAGTGATTATTCCGAGAAACCCGAAATTGTGACCTTTTTTTTTTAGCTTCAAATGTAAAAAAGTGGGTTAAACGGCAAAATTTTGCATGCTCTTTTTTATGCAAAAAGTTAGCCAAAACATAGAGGAAACTTATGGTTAAAATTTTTTCGAATGGATAACTACGAAGTTTGATTTATTTCGTTTTTGCCAATTTTTTGTTGGAACGGGTTTCTCCACACCTTGGCATACGGTTACCGGAAGACAATCCATTCCATTGGATACTCCTTCCCATTGTCTACAACTTTTATTTTATGGTCCATAGGCGTTACTCTGCCGGTTTCAGAGTCTAGTAACAACATATTTTCAGTTACGTTTTCTAACACAGAAACAGATTTTACTTTTATTATATATATGACTAGTAGCTAATAAGTGGCGCCATCTTTAATTAAATCGCAAAATAACTTGCAATCCTAAATTAATTTAGTTAACAATTTATTTAACCAGATATCATTTCAAAACATGACACACATTAGAGTCAATATTAGCCAATTTCCAAATATTTAACCAAAATATGTAAATTAAGTCATTTAAGCTAAAAAAATTAAACGAACTGACACCTTCCCCACATCAGAGTCAATAGCAGCGATTAAGGATTTTATACAAATAATTTGCAAATATTAGTTATATTATACAATTTTAGTTTTTAATGTTTTATGCTTTGAAGTTTGGACCAAAATGTGTAAATATTTTGGTTTCCATTAAATTTAGGAGGTAAAAAATTTAATAAAATATATAAACAAGGTTATCACCTTATTGTATTCCATTTAAAATGTCTGTATTTAGAAGTTTTAAGAAATATGCGAAAAAAATGTTTAAAAAAAAACCACGGGTATTTTTTTGTCATAAAAAAAAAAAAAAATTGGAAAAATGTTTTAATTATATGAAATGTAGTAGGGAACATTTGATGATGTTTTGTGAAGAAATTTTTGAATTACCTTGATATTTGCGTTGTTATTTATTCTATTATAATAATACATTAAAATACATATATTTGTGGCGATAAGATAAAAGCAAGCTATGATTTTTATGATGAAACAGAGAAAAAAGCATAATAAGTTTTTTTACTTCAATGAAAAATGGAAAAGGGTTTTTTAAAGTGTCAAATACAATATTTAAGCACTGAAAAGTTATCCAGCAAGTTATTAATATTATAGATATTTGTTTCAATTTTTACATGAACATATTATATACAAGTTCAATCAATTTGTTCGCGCAGTATTTGAACTTTAAATCAAATTTTCATATTATCAATTTCAGTTGGTGAGGCTTAACCAGCTAATCCTTTTCTTGTTTTTTTAACACTCGTCTTTAAAAATAATTTTCACGTCATTACGTCTCAGCATCTTTTATGGTCAATGTTACCAAATAGCCGATTTTTATCAGGTTCAGTTAACCTTAAAAACCGCGGCTCCTAATCATTCATATCTACGGATATGTTAATCATACTGTCGCAATATTGAGAAAAAGTATCCCAGCTTGTTTTAATGATATCGCCACATATATATAGAGGAGGGGGAAGAAGAGAATTGGTGGAAGGGGGGAATTTGATATTTGTATCTGCCATAAAATTATTATTTCTAAAGATATTTGAATTTTTTAAAACTATATAAAATATTTAGGACATGAGTCAACTTTTATATTTATGCTGAATTTACCAATTGTTGTTCATTTTTCCGAGAAAAAGGGATTTCAATGTTTTTAAAAATTATATTGTGTTTTAAACTTCAAATAGCATACTAACATATATAAATCAGAATAATTGTCTGGAAGATAATTCTCTTTTTTTTACAAAAAAATTCCCATATCGAAATTCGCAAAGAAAATTTTAAAAAAAACATAAATTTGCAAATTTTCCAAAAAAATCAGTACCATTTATTTGCATTTAAAAGAAAAACAATTTCCTACCTCTGTTTTTTTCTAACCTGCAAAAACAAAAAAAGCTTGGTGGATAATGCTGTCGAAAATTATAAGCCGCTTTAACTGGTTCAGTTTTGCAAATATTATTTAGAAAAGTGTCTGGAAATGGAAAATACTCTGCTTAATAAATTGCGACGGCATTTATTTGTGCAAAAAGCATCTTCTTATGGTATTTTTTCTTAAAAAACTGAAAATTGACGTTTGAAAAAAAATATGGAAAAAAAAATTATTCAGAAAATGAAGTATATTTCAGTGACACATAAAATTTTATGTTACAAATTTGCATGCAACAAAAACTTTAAATCCTTGTCTACAATTTTTTACTTCATTACAAATTTTCGTTGCAAGGTCATTTTTAAAGAAAGTAGAAAAAATACAATTTTATTAAGCCTAAAAATATTTTATTTGCTAGAGACGGGAAAAAAAATAAAAGGATGACGCACAGGAGAGCTACATTTTCTTTTTTTTCCCCTGGATTTTTGTATCATCAAGAAAATTCATAGTTTTCAAAATATTTGCATGTTTTAAAAGCTTAAAAAAAATTTAAGGACAGGGCATAACTTTTCTTTTCCATGCAAACTTCGAAATTGTTAGTGATTATTCGGAGAAACCCTAATTTCGACCAAAATGTTGACCGTTTATTTTTACCTTCAAAAGTAAAAAATGGATTATACGGGGAAATTGTGCAAACTTTTTTCTATACAAAAAGTTAGGTAATACATAGAGGAAACTTTTTTAACGTTGTAAAGTTTACGAATTAATTTTATAAAGTTGGATTTATTTCGTTCTTGCCATCCCTGTTTTTTTATAACAGATTTCTCTATTCCTTGGCATATAGGTTATTGAAAAAACCAAAAAAAAAAACAACTGGCCGATAAATTACACCTTTTCATGATCTACAACTTTTATTTTATGGACTATATGCGTACACCTACTAGTATCGGCGTTCATTAGCCACAAAGTTACTACCAGATCCACAAATTTTACTTTTATTAAATATGAAGGACCTCTTAGAGCTCTTCTTGTTTATACCAATAATATGTCTCATAGAAAGACTCTAATAAAGTCAGTGAAGTAAGATAACCAACATGTGTAGGCTTCTTCTTTGGTGACCCCCCAACATTTGAACACAATGCCAATCACTAGGTCAAAGGAACCTCCTTCAGAGCTCTCTACTGTGGAGGAGGCAAATGCTTCAAATCCTCCAACGCGGTCCGTCCCAGATGTACCGGTGTCGGTACGATCTCGAATCACAGAGGTACGACTTCCTCACTTCGATGAAGAGGACTTTGAAATCTGGTTCGCTAGAGTGGATTCAATCTTCAGGAGATACGGGATTGTAGAAGACGAAGAGAAGACAAATAGCTACCCTGCCATATCCTCAGAAACTTTCCACCCGAAGATTTGGGGGGTTCTTACGCGGAGATCAAGGATTGCTTTATTAAGAAGTACGGCACTTCTCCCCAATAACGGATTCGGAGTGTCCTGGATGTTCTAAAGGACGAATCTCTTTCCCTGAGCTAGATAATGGCGAAGGTTCGCCAACTCCTCGACCCGGCATTCGTACATGACTTGAGGGATTCCTTATGCAGGGAGATGGTGATACGATCCGTCCCGGACTCACACAGACCCATGGCCCATGCACAGACAAACAAAGTCCGAAGAATTTGTGATGGTTTAAAGAAATCCGCTACGGTTGGGATACCGTCTTTTATTCTCCTTACTCAAGCCCGCGTGAAATATTTAAACGTCTATGGCGAGAAGGAAAAGAGATGTGAATTGGAAAGAAAAGAAGAAGCAAATTTCCATTTGCTATAAGCACAGGACATACGGCGCTGAGGCAAAGACGTGCTCCGCACCCCTGTCCCCTCTTTTCTCTCATCTCCAAAAACTAAGTAGTCCTCAGCTCTTTGGAGTATTAAACCCAGACAAGTATCTAATTTACACGATCGACACTAAAAACAAAATTAAGTTCCTTATGGATTCAGGAGCTCAAGTCTCTGTTTTACCCAAAAAATTGGCACTTTAAGGTTTTAGAAAGACTAAGGTACGGTCCTTGGTCGCCTTCGGAGGACAAAGAGTTGTTCCTTTGGGGACGTCGTCCCTGGATATCGTCCTTGACGGGAAGAACTTATCTTGGATTTTTTATGTAGTAGACAAGGTTCCTCCAATTTTGGGAGTTGATTTTTTACGACGTCACAATTTAAGCACTGACGTCATGAGTAGCTCTCTTTTTAAAAGACCGACATGCCTTCACCTCAACAAAATCACACGTGAGGACGAGTTCATGGAACAGTTCCCTTTGCTCTTCTCTTCCTGGGATTCTCACACAACTGTTCGGTACTCGGTGAAACACTTGATAATTACTTCGGTCGCATGTCTGAGCTGGATCACTATTCCCTTCCCAATATGAGGGACTCTTAAGGCCTTGGAGGATCCAAAGTGTTCAGTAAGGTGGATTTATGCAAGGCATCCATCCTATCTTTACCGGGAGCCTCATTTTCGCTATTGCACCATTTGTTGGGATCAGCTCCCCGCTTACCTATGTCGTTGGCAGATTCATCTGATGCTCCGAAGGACAGGAACCTTTTCGGCAGTGATAAATCGGAAACATATTCTGCCGCGAATTATTTCTCAACCTTCAAGCCGAGTCCAGTTTTCTCTAGATGCACTCAAAAAGGCGAGTCAAATTTTTATTAAAAACAGGCCGATCAAGCCAGCTTCATCTTCTACGTACCTTGGTCCATTCAATGTATTGTCTAAATCCGACAGGACTTTCAAAATTGACTTGGGTCATCGGTGCGACATTGTATTGGTCGACCGTTTGAAGCCTGCTTTTGGTGTTTAGAGCATTCTCCCTGCTTTTTAAAACTTATTTTAGATCCTGCACCAAGGATTTTATCATTCATTTTACGCTTTTATTTCTATTTTCTCAATTTATGATTTTATTTAAATGCACTCATTTATATTTTTATTTTTTTGCATGTTCTCATTTATTAATGCTTATAATTGATTGGTTGATTTTAGTTTGGCGTAGAATCTTCCAAGAGCACTGAAGGACCTCTTAGAGCTCGTCTTGTTTATACCAATAATATGTCTCATAGAAGGACTCCAATAAAGTCAGTTGAAGTAAGATAACTGTATATATAAACTAAACGACTTGGCCATATTATTTTATTATGCACATACTAAGAATACTTGCTAATCTGTGGATATACTATCACGTACAATAATATTATATTATAGTAGATACTAAAAATACTTACTAATCCGCGTGACATACAAACATACAACTGTAATAATATATATTTTTAGTAGATAAAATATAAATGTTGAATTAGTGAATTCAAGTCATACTTCCTTTTCCAGACACTACAATTCTAAATGAATAAAATAAGAGATATTAATATGATACATATAATTGATAATATTGTAGAGAAAAACGTGTGCGGTATTGTTAAAAATACTGAAGTGATTCTTACTGATAATCACATCAGTATTTATCAGTTGCCTGCTTTATTATGATTTTTGAGGGTATAACGTAAGTATTTATTGGCAAAATGTTAAATAAAGATATACTACGTATAATTAACTTAGACGGTTTTTATCCGTTACAGTAGATTTGAAAACGTCACACTCCATGAAATTGTAATTCATGAAGAACTATATTATCAGAAAAATAATTAATAAAAAGAAAAAGTAAGAGTATTTCGAAATATATTTGAAGTTCCAAGTTTAAAATAGAAGGCTTAAATTAAATATAATCTACATACTAAAAAATAAACCACCATACATTTAAGTTAAATATACAAAATTAAACAATTAGTATCATATAACTAATAATAACAATAAATTATAAATACAGAATATTGAAATAATAGATTGATAGGATCCAGGTGGGTAACCAAATGATATAGACACTGGGTGGTGTCCCCAAATGTAGGATGGAAGAACTTTAAAATTTTAAAGAAGTTTTGATGCTCTATATGATGAAAAAATATAATCAAGTCGTCCATATATATCCCTTCCAGACTTGGTCGGTCTTTTTGTGGAACGTCATTAGAGGAGAGTCTGTTTCCGTGGTCGAACCCAGATGGTACAAATTCAGAGTTTTAATTATCTTTTCCGGATTTTAGGTATTGGCTTTATTATTTGACCCCTTTTATCCACGAGCATCTCTATCTGGTTTGAAGGTGACGTTGAGATCACCTGCAATTAGGGTACCATTTCCCATTTACCTTCTTTAAGGACTGAAATGTGGGACTGAACTGTTTGGGACAGGACTGCAGTATTAAATAGGGATCAACACAATACTTCGAGCATAAGGAAACTAAAATATGCATTTATATTATCCCCACCAAGCTTGTTGTTGGCGCATGCCCGGAAGAATATTCACAGCACCCTGCATGTACATACACCCATATTTTATATTAAATTTTTATTATCATTCAGGGAGTTTTATTATTTTGCCACAAGAAACGCCACTCTGTGTCGCTTTGTATAGAAATGAATATAAGTAAACAACACGCATGCCCCCATTGAATTAACAAAGTGAATCCAGTCATGGGAAGAAAAAATTCAAATGAATAAGTGCCGTCAGCTGTAACACCTCTAAATTGCTATCTGCTATCAAGGAATATTTTATTTTCGTAGCCAACGATTTTTTGAAAAAAATATGATCATATGATCGACATTTTTTTAAATAAACGTATCAAAGGAAATTTTTCATTGATAAACGGATGAACCAGCAATCAACCGAATTTGACAGAAGTTTGAACAAAAAGGCATATATTCCAAAATCAAATAAGAAAACAATGAATAGTGCGTTTTAAAAGAATTGAAGCAACATCAACCCACAAATGCAATTTCTCAAATATTTCCTCATTATTTCTATTTAGTTTTTATGTATTGTATAATGAACCTAAAAGTTTTACAAAATATTGAAACCGAGAATAATATATGGTAAAAACAAACAAATTCCTCACTTCATACAATATATAGCATAGCTCCCATCAATGTCTACATTCTACACAGAGTCTAAAATGTTTGACATAACTTTAAATATAGTATATGTACATACAGGGTTCGAAGCAAAACATGGACTGAATTACTTATTTTAGGAAAATGTCAATAATTTTATTTTTTGATAAATAATTTTGAAATTTTTTTTAACAAAACTTTGTGAACATTTTCACTCAATATGGCCGCCTCAGCAGCAATCACAGCCTCCACACGGCGGCAGAAAGCCTTGCAGGAGCTGATGATGAACTTCTCGGACAAGTTGTTCCACTCCTTCACAATGGCAGCCTTCAGGGAGTTCACGTTCGGGTGAAATGTCCGGTTAGTCCCCCTCTCCAAAGTCCAACGGGTTCAAATCCGGCAAAGATGATGGCCACATGTCCTTGAACCAAAAATTAGCTATGTTGTCGGCGCAGAACTTCTGACATTTGGCCGATATGTGTGAGGGTGCACCATCCATCTTGGGTCCACACATAGTTGTCCTCTGGGTAGGTGGCCTTGAGCTATGGTAGTATGGTGAATCTCAACACCTTGTAGTAGGCCTACTGGCCGATTTTCTTCCCAGCCTTAAAAAGAAGGGAGGCATCTTCTTTCTGTCGGACGCCACGACCCCCCCAGACCATTTTTGGGCCGGATGTTTTGTACGGAACACTCCCTTGACCTCCTATGGTGATCCCCCTAGCCAACGGTCATTCTGACGGTTGTAGACCTGGTCCACGATGAAAATCTTCTCGTCAGAGAAAATTTTTACTGTGGATACATTTGTGTTGATCCATGCACCAACTTTCTTGCACCTCAACAGTCCTTTCCTTCAGAGTGTCCGTCAACAGGTGGCGTGGGGTCCTTGTGTAAGAGGACAACTCCAAGTCCTCCTTCACAACCCTCCTGATTGTCCCCATGTCCACGTCAAACTCGTTAGAGAGGCGACTCATGGATTTCTTGGGGTCCTCCTTGATCGTCTTCTTTAGGTCGCCCAGAAACTCAGAATCCCTGTTCAAGTTGTGTCCCCCACTTCCTTCTTTCGTTGAGAGGTCTTTTCCATCCTTTTTCATCTTGGCCACCATGAAAATGAGGCTACTGGAGCACTTTAAAATGTCCATAATCTCTGTCACCTCAATTTTGGCATACAGAAGGTCTGAGATCCTTTGCCTTTTTGCTTCTTGCTCACTCATGATTAAAGATTTGAGAAATGTTTATTATTGTTTACTTGTGTAGAAACGACAGGTGATTCGAAACATGCATGAAAAAATCACAAAACCTCTCTAGTTAATTACATAATTTGCATTTATTAACAGTCCATGTTTTGCTTCCGAACCCTGTACATAACGTGGACTTTTAGAGAACATTGTTTATAGAGAGCTTTCATGTGAAGTGAGCATTGTTGATGTTGGCCACTTGGGAAGCCTAAACAACCAAACTTATAACACTAAAATCCCTCTTTTCATTAATATTAAGGAAAGCTGTGAATGTAAAAATAGAACCAACAAATAAAAGGACTTAAACCTTTACTCTCTATCCCTCAATCACCTAGTTTTATTATATATCAGACTCTAAAATGTATATGAAAAGTTACATCGTTCTAGATAAAAATTAACTTTTACAATGGATAGAATAAGATATTTTCTCTTAATTATATCCTACTTTTTTCGTCCCTAATCGATCGAAAAATAATAATTGTAAAATCCAGCCATTTTTAGGGACTCTACATATTATTTTGATTTCATTCAAATATCCATTTTTATGTAATAAACATATCAACTATATCCCAAAGATAGCGTCTCACTCTAATTCTGATACCATTTATTACGTTAGCGAAAACACTCTATAACTTATAATGTTATGTATGTATTTATTTATGTCTGTTTATGCTTTTGCTGTTTGTTTATCGGCGTCTCAAATGTTTGTAGTACACGTGTAAATTATATAATAAAGTTAGTTAGTATTAAGTAAAACAAGACTACACATAGTGTCGGGAGTAAAACGAAAAAAAAATAAAAAAATAGCGAATTAACGGTGTATTGGAATTGTTCTATATATATCTATTATTCTATCGAATATGGTTTCAAATAGTAATAGCCTATCTCCTCCGAAGCCATTGGATCTCTCTGGCAGTGCTAGTGAGCCAGGAGGCCTACTATAAGGTGCTTAGGTACACCATCTTGCCATGGCTGAAGACCAACTACCCGGAGAGTAACTACTTGTGGACTCAGGACGGTGCCCTCTCTCAAACGTACGCCAAGTACCAAAAGTTCTGCACAGATAACGTGGCTCGATTCTGGTCCAAAGAGATATGGCCCCTTCCTCACCAGGTTTGAATCCACTGGACTTTTCTATATGTGGCACATTGGAGAGGGAAACCAACTGGACCTCACACTCAAATGTGGACTCACTGAAGTCCTCCATAGTGGCTGCATGGGACTTGTCAGAGTAGTTTTTTATTTTTTTTATTACATTATTTATTTAGAGAAGTTACATGCAAATATATATATATATGTAACTAAACATTTTAGTTTAAAGTTAATTCCCTAAACAAATGTCAGATATCCTGAAAAATTGCTATAGATGATGTTTGTTAACAATCCATTTTCAACAAAAGATTCCTTATATAAAATTCGGCAGTAAATAAATAAACAATCCAAAGCCACCAAATAGCTAAAAATTTCATAAAAAGATAAAGCAATAGTTACATAATATTTAAATAAAAGGATAAAACAATAATTATTCTGTAGATCCAGAATAGCTCCTAAATTTTCTATAATTGTGGATTAAGCAGTGCAAGAATTCGAAGTTTTATCTGACAATGAGTGTACTATGTCCACAGTATAGTTCCATGAAGACTGATGCGCCCTTGGAATCCTAACGGAGAAGGCAGAATATTAAGCTACGGCTGCAATCAGAATAGCTCTGATTTCTTCGACTCGGATAGGCTCCACTACTACTTGAGTCGACCTATGTCTATAATTATATGCAAATTATGTAATTAGTTATATCATTAGTACTTTAATAAACATTAAACATAACTTTTTGTGGACCCTGTAAATCCCACATTGTCCTCCGAGGACAATAATTATAATAATTTCATTAATCAGATTAAAAACTTAAATTTTATTTACGTAAAATAAATATTATAAATTAAAAGCAGTACATAATCATTGAATAATAATATCATAGATTACAAAACAATAATTAATAAAAATGTTAATACGTCCTCTTTCTCAAAATTTATAACGAAATAAAAAAAAGTTGAATACATAAATTTCAACCCTTTACTACTGCAATAAATTATAGAATAAATTATATTTTTTAAATAAGTAATAAATTACTTTTTTTATGTTGTTCTCTCCTTTCATTCGGCAGACACGTTTTCCTTCTGAGAGGTTTTAAGGCCTCTCTCAATTCCAACCCTTTCTAGTTCTTTGCTAGAAATGACGCTTGAAGCAAGGTTATACCATAAGTTATGGTATAACCTTATGGTCCATAACGCGTATACGACTGATGTTTGACTTCCACTACGCTTTTAATATTGAAGTCATAGTAGATGAGTGGTTATGTGTTTTGACAAAATCTGTTTTTTTTCCCCGGCAGTCGGTACTATAATTTACACCAATTGCTTGACAAAATAGGCTGATTTTGACAAAACACGCCAAGCACTATGACGTCACTATTGCTAGAATTTCCAATTTGAAATATAGACAAGGTTGATAATTTAGGTAAGAATACGAAAGCGTGTGAAGAGAAGGGAAGAAATACTAATGGCATCATTGATTAAATAACATACATCTTCTTGTATCAAGAACGTTATCATTCCCACTTTTATTATTCAATATTAATATAATATTAGATGCCGACAGTGGATAGAGAACTGAATAAAATGCCTAAAATAACGTCGTCTTCTGTCTGGATTTCTGAAAATGGAGGCCCAGGAATTTGGAAAATACTTACCGGATGAGAAACAGATGGCTTGTCGGATTTGTCGATATAAATGTGCCTTTAGTCCCCTCTCTATAATAACACGCCACTCATTATCCTCATATCATGAGTATGGATATTCGTCTATAAAATCAAGTTAACGATGTCATCAAGTCAGACTTTAACTTTGATATCACAAATTTGCTTATTGCATGTAATATAACCTTATCCATTGCTAATCATCCTACGTTCAAAACATTTATTGAGAAATACACGGGTAAATTCCTTTCCCGAGGAACCATCATTAATTAATGGAGGATACTGGTAATGATCTCATTTATAGAAATACCCCCATTGTAAATTGTGAATTTAAGATAGTTTTCAGCATGTATAGAGGCATCCACACCAAATTACAAAATGGAACTCTGAATTTTGTACCATCTAACAGAAAGTATTCATTTTTTTAAATCTATTCATAAAAGATGATTCTATTTTAGCTAAAATTATCAAGAATTATGATACACAACTCATTAAATGGCAAAAACAAGTGCTTAAATGGTCACAACAACGGGAGTAGTAAATTAGTATATTTGGATGGTTCGCAACTAGTTTGTCTGACATTAGTTTCTTCACTTAAAGACTTGGGTATGATCATTAGGGTTTCCAATATTACATAGTCAATAAATATTACTTTTTTATCACTTAAGGCTTAGCTATGGTTGATAGGCTCCAAGAAATTTATGGAGAAATACACGGGTAAACCTATCCCTTCCCGAGGAACCATCATTAAATTAATGGAGGATGTTGGTACTGATGTCATTTATAGAAATACATATAAAAATGTTTTGAGTCATCCACACCAAATGACGATCAAGTTATCAGTAAAAAGTATAAAATATTTACTAATTTCGAAATGGAACTCTGAATTTTGTACTCTCTAACATTAAGTATTCAATTTTTTTTTAAATCTAACCCTAAAATATGATTTTATCAAGAATTATGATACACAACTCATTCAATGGCAAAAAAAAGTGCTTAAATGGTCACAACAACGGGGGTAGTAGCTTTGGATGGTTCGCAACTAGCTTGTCTGAGACTAGTTTCTTCACTTAAAGACTTGGGTATGATCATTAGGTTTTCCAATATTACATAGTCAATAAATATTACTTTTTTTATCTTTTAAGGCTTAGCTATGGTTGATAAGCTCCAAGAAAAGGCAAAAACAACTGCTTAAATGGTCACAACAACAGGGGTAGTTCCATTAGGTGTAGCAATTGTGCGTATCCTTCATGATAATAGTATACTCTTATACAAGCATAAATAACGGGGGGGGGATCTTTTTTGATGCCCTTAATAAGAAGTAATATCGCCGGACATTACTACATAATTAGCTTTTGCTCTAAATCTTTAAGATGGATTTATTTCTAACATTTTTATCATTAGTATATTTATTGTCTAATTTTATTATTTTGACATTTATTTTATTATTAATAATTATTTAGATCTCATCCGTTGAGATATATCGATCATGTGCACAATTGTATATATCAACTTCCACATGAAGAAGAGGGGTGATTATCTTTTTGATTAAACTCCACGTCTCGCTTGTGTTTTGCAACCTAAAGTTATGACATATTTAACTGGATTCCGGTGTCAGAACAAGAAAATATTATTTGGATCAATCTATTATTTCAATATTCTGTATATTATATGTTATTATTTATATATATTCTAATATATGTTATTGTTATTAGTTATATGATTCCAATTGTTTAATTTTGTATATTTAACATAAATGTATGATGGTATATTTTTTATTATGTAGATTATATTTAATTAAAGCCTTCTTTTTTAAACTTGGAACTTCAAATATATTTCGAAATATTCTACTTTGTCGTTTCATTAGGTATTATTCTGCGAATAAGGTTCATAATGAAATACAATTTAGAAATTTTTAGAAATAAAAAAACATCAGGATCAAGATAACAGTGATTCAACTATTTATTAATGTTTTTACAGATTATTTTTTACGCGACTGTTTTAAATGTTTGTTTATGCAAAATTTACAACCTCTACATTTTCCAATTTTTATTTAAATATCATTTATAAAAGGAAAACCCAATACAATTGAAGCACGTTTCTTTAACTCTTGATGATGATGAGGTAGGACGAGGACTTCATCTATTTATGTGCTTGCTTTAGTTTTCCTGTTACTTCCGAAAGAGTTCCCTGATGAGTTTCGACTGGCTCTTCTCATCTTCACATAAATGATATTGTAAAAGAAGTTCAACCCTCGGAATATGTTTCCTTAGTGACCGAGGAATTAGTTTTATCGTTTTGAATGAGGATTGGATTGGACGAAAGTAAGATAATTTATATAAGGGAATGAGATTCGACTGGCTATCTTCACTTAAATGGTAATGTAAAAGAAGTTCAACCCTCGGAATATGTTTCCATAGTGACCAAGGAATTACTCATGAATAAAGTGAATAAGTCTTATCGTTTTAAATGAGGATTGGATTGGGTGAAAGTCAGATAATTTCAATGGAGGAATAATTTCTTTTGAGCTCCTAATAAAGGCAAAGGCAATACCTATAAAAAAATCATTTTTAATTTTTTATAAAAAATATACTACGTTAATTGGTTTTTGTGCCTGACTCGGTGGATGACATCTAATTTAATGGAAGTATCATTGATTGTGTAGATGCCCTTTATCGTCAAAATTTGTTACTTCATCACCCATTGCTTCAAATAGGTACACTAGATCTTATGGAATCATTGTATACTTCTCTAAAAACTGAGGATCTGTTTAATAAAGATGAATAATACTGGAATGAAATGTACAGAGAGGAACTCTCATCCTTCATCTGCAGCTCTTCCATTGAAACTTCTAATATTCTCGGAAAACTCTTTCATTGATTCGAGTCATTAAGTGTCATTGATGTACATAACAAACAAATAACTCATATCTATGACACTGAATCCATATATAAGGTTGTATTATTTAGATATGTAGGGGAGAGTGAGGATACTAGTTACGGAGGAAACATGTTACATAGCCAATAACTTTAAAATGTAAAGTTATCTAACAATCATGTTCTTATACAAAAAGTATCAATATCCTTTGTTTATCAAATCAACATAAAACCCGGGTTGCCTAATGCTTACAGTTATAGAAAATTTCGACATTGAAATTTTTGACACAAAAAGTAAACATTTTAGGTAAGTGTTTCTTGAGATATATTTCTATAATAAAACATGAGATTTTAGTTATATTTTATTTGTGTAATTTCATGTCCTGCTTTAATTATCAATCACAGTAAATATTAAAAAAAAAATCTTAAATTTTATTATTAACTATGCTTTATTTCTGTAAATGTTATATTTTATTATCTTATATACCTATGTAATTGTAAGTATTTACTTAATGCTGACAAACATAAAAAGTAAAATATATGCTTCAATATAACAAATTGCAGTTTTAACATGTTTCCTCCTGTGGTAACATATCTAATCTCACCCTGTACCTTTGTCTCCTCTATATCATGAATTATAATTAACAATTGTGTATATCCTTCATGATAATAGTATGTTCTTATATAAGCATACCTAAATAACGGGAGGAAATCTTTTTTGATGCTCTTAATAGGGAGTAATATCGCCGGACATTACTACATAATTAGCTTTTGCTCTAAATCTTTACGATGAATTTATTTCTAACATTTTTTTATTAATATATTTATTGTCTAATTTTATGATTTTGACATTTACTTTATTATTAATAATTAGTTAGATCTCATCAGTAGAGATATATCTATCCTGTGCACAATTGTATATAGCAACTTCCACATGAAGAAGAGGGGTGATTATCTTTTTGATTAAACTCCACGTCTCGCTTGTGTATTGCAACCTAAAGTTATGACATATTTAACTGAATTCCGATGTTAAAACAAGAAAAAATTATCTGGATCAATCTATTATTTCAATATTCTGTATTTATAATTTATTATTATTAATAGTTATATGATTTTAATTGTTTAATTTTGTATATTTAACTTAAATGTTTAATGGTTTATTTTTTAGTATGTAGATTATATTTAATTAAAGCCTTCTTTTTTAAACTTTGAGCTTAAAATATATTTCAAATACTCTACTTTGTCGTTTCATTAGCTATTATTCTGAGAATAAGGTTAATAATGAATTATAATTTCATGTAGTGTGACGTTTTCAAATCTACTGTAACGGATAAAAAACGTCGAAGTCAATTATACGTAGTATATCTTCATTAAACATTTTGCTAATAAATACATTCGTTATACCCTCAAAAATCATAATAAAGCAGGCAGATGATAATCACATCAGTATTTTAAACAATGATACCGTATGTCTTTTTTCCCCCCTCCTCCTTGCACGCGTTTTTCTCTACAATATTATCAACTATAATCATGTTTCATGGCTCCTCCTGGTGTATCAAGTATCCTACTTTTGGTTAGTTTTGTAAACACCAATAAATGGCTATAATTATTGCACTACATCAAAAATACTTTGGAATTATTTGTCTTAGGTCATGTTGCCCGGGCGTTGAATTATCTTTAAAATTGTAAAACTTATGACAGTTAAAAAAAAATTGATTTTTTGTAACACTCTCCCCCTAATTATTAACGCTTCATCCTCGTTTCCGATTCCATTATCACTTGTGGGTCTCTTCTGCCATTTCAAAAAAGTAGAAGACGATCCTGCACAATGAATTTATTTGGTCTTCTTTTCCAGATATCTTTATCAGCAAAGCGGCCAAACATATTTAACTCTCCTATTACGCACATATATTTTTAAATTGTTCATGGTAACTCATATTTAATAAAAGATATTTTTAACTTCAGTAAACTTATATTGAAAAATTTGAATTTTGCTTAACATATTTCAAAAGTTATTGAGTCGGGAGTCATTTTCTGAATTACATACTAAATTACTTGTCATCATACTTAAATATCACTCTCGTGGGGATTTAGAATCTTCCCATCAATATTTAATAAATAAATTACGGGTTACACTAAATACTTACAATGTGACAAAACTGTATATAAGAACAATTATTTCTGCATCATCTATTATAAATCCTTGACAATTATTAAGCATATTAATATAACATTAACACTTAAAATTATTTTCTTATTTATTAATTGTAAATACTGATATAATACACATATATAAATATATATTTATATATGTGCTTCATAGATTTACGTTTTTATTTTATTTTGTATTAATTGTTTAGATTTATAATATATTTCATAATTAATTAACCACGATTTAAGATTATTACAATGATATACTTCTAAATATCTTGGTATGTAGTAAAAATGTAAGATTTTTTTTTTACTATTCCCATTGGTGAAAGGTGTCTTTGTATTGCAATCCATCGATATTGTGTTCAAAGGTTCGTTCGAGAATGCTATAGACAAGTATTTACAAGCAGAGCGTTAATCCGCTCAAAAAATCCTGAGCGCGCTCCCGCTCGTTTTTTAAAGCAATGAGCCCGCACTCGCTCAATGAAAAATGAGTGGCACTCATTTTTTCGCTCGTATTTCAGCTTGACAACTCTTTATGTAGCAAATACACACAACCTATTGAGAGAGTGTGCTGTTATCTTTAGTTACATTCAATACATTTAAGTGAAGTGAAGAAAATATTATTCAGTTTATTTGGTGATCAATACGAACAAAATTCTGGTTTATGAACAGTGAATGGATAATGACAATAATTAATGAATAGAATAGGTATACATTTAGCATCAAGTAATATAGAAATAAATTATATTAGTAACTACTAATAAGGAAATGAATATCACTTAGTTCTTATAAAATACACATGCTCGTTTTTATATTACACGTTTAAATATTTGACCACCTTTTGAAAGCACTCTCTCAACGGCCGCTGACGACGGAAGTGTTGTATTATTTTGTTGAAATATTTTTTGAGTTTTTGTGAAAGATTTTAAAAGATCTAAAGAGGTGTCTTCTAAATTAATAATATTTTCTTCAATTTCAGCGGTGTTTTGATTTCTTTTGAATTTTTTCTTCATTGGAAAAAAGCTTGATGTTGACTCAATTGCTACCAAATCTTCAGGATTGTCAGAAACAATCTCAGTTTGATCAAGAAGGCTAACTTCATCCACTAAGACTTTTTTCATATATTCTTGTAATTCTGGAGAGTCACTAAAACATTCAAAATCTTTAAATAAGGGATGTGGAGCTGTAGCTAACAAGTGGATCTTATGTTTAAAAAGGTGCCCAAATCTTTTTTCGATTCCAGCTAATAAAACCTCTACTAGAGCCTTAAGACTTTTAAGACTGGGCATTACAATTTTGAGTTTTTTCTTTAGCAGTAAAAGTGAAGGCAAAATGTAGCCAAGAAACATATTCATCTCACCTTGCAAGACATCTAGGGCAACTGCAAAATCCTTAAAACACAAAATGTATTCATTAATTAAGTCTGCATTTTAATTTAATCTATGCTTAGGTTAAATACATCAATCCAAGATTGTCAAATAACTCATGAAGTTCATCACTACTTTTTTCAAGAGCTCTGGAAATGTCCAAAACACCATCAAATTTTCCATTCCGCCTCGTCTCATTTGGGACTCTCAGAAGTTTCCCAACAATATCTTTAATAGTTTCAGCTGCAATAATACTAAGACTTTGCTTGTTCTAAAGTGATTTACATTTTCCAAAAGTTTTGTAAAATAATCCTTTAAACACAGAATCTTGGAAAGCTGCATCTATATCTTTCCGTGCAATCAAATTCATAGAGTGAGCAGGATATCTGAAATGATTTGGTGGGCGAAATTCTGAATCTTTTATAAAGAGAGGTATCAATTCAAAAAATTGAATATCTTCATCCAGAAAATCCTTTTCTTCTTCTTCTTTTTCATCATCTTGGATTCCATAATTTTCAAAACACTTAATTAAATTCGGTAATGATTCCTCCATCACATTTATTTTGCAAGCCACAGTCGAAAATAATGGTTTTTATGGCTTCGACAATTTTATCGTGAGTGTGGCTGCCTTTTATTCTAGAGCATGCTAATACTGCTTAGCCACGAGAAAAATCCGGTTTTATCCAATGGCAATCCAATATAGCAACGCATTGCAGCTGACCAACAATCTGCTGTCAAACAGAAACAGTTAATATTTGAGAAAGTTTGTTTCATTTTTCCTTCATGTTAATAAATTGATGATCAATATTTTTCATGAGTGCATGATAAGAAAGGACCTTTAAGCCTAAACAAATTTCTTGAATGAGTCTTTTGAAATGTTCATGCCTCACCAAAATTGACGGCTGAGACTACTTATATTTAATGATAAATTCTGATATGAACAAATTTAAATAGAGAAATGTGAGCTCCAGAACATGAACATTTAGTTTCAAAACCAGATTGGATTCAGGCTTGAGATTGTGAATATACTTTCAACTATTTCTTCACTTTATCAGATTGTGTTATGTATTGTCTTTTATTTACTTTTAAATCATGACGTAGGGATTTGTTTTAAATAGATAGGTAGGTACCTTGTGTTTTACGAGTTTGTATATTTTAATAGTCAAATGTATGTACATCCTTTTAAATGTAATCCCTTACAGAATATATGTTTTAGTGTATGATTGTATCCCCAATCCGAAGGTGTTCTTATTGACTTTACTCCGGTCCGTTGCTTCCGTCTGTGTGGTGGTGTTCGTAGAACATTACAGATTGAATGATTTTTTCGAATTTTTCAAGTACTTCTGTACCATGGCGAGACTCTAAATGACGTAGTAAATTGAATTTCGATCTTTCAGTCGCAGTTACCACTTTTTAAACTTTTTTTTTTTTCAACGCGTAAAAAAGAAAAACAGGGTTCCAAGTTCCAATCACATTAAAAACATTATTTTTCTGCTTCCATTTTCAATAGATTTTATCACAATTTTTTCAAAATGTCCTCTAATTATTTCTAATTAATACCAAAATTTAACTATATAGACGAGTGTACTTTCAGAAGTGAAACATTAGTTTTTTTTCGCTAAGGGCGTGTTATTAATGTTAAAATCGATCACACCCTCGTTTAATTTTGTTCTAGATTGATCTGTTCCATTAATGAAGTATTTTGTAACAGGGAAGAATAATTATCCATAATTTATTATTGTGTTTTTTCTTTTACGGCTTTAGTTGAATTTTAGCATATTTATTGGTAATTATTCTTCCCTTTTTAAAAAGTACTTCATTTGTACAATAGAACAGTCTTGATGATTTTTTTGCCGTCTTTGGGAAAGGATAATATTGTATTTGTTCTTTCTGATGAATTGGTGTACAGCCATTTTAATTAATTGTCTCTTTTATTCCCAAAGTGCATTTTCCTCCAGTTAAGGCTGATAATTAGTTTGAGATTAAACAAAGGGTTCTCAAGGTTTTTAAGTAAGGCTTGCGTGAGATTTTGAGATGTTATGTTACTTTACAACATAAAAATATTAGAAAATCGTATTTCAGTTAGGAAAATTCGTTTACAAAAAAAGAAAGATTTATCTTCTAACGTAATGTGTTACGTGTGTGTTTATCGCATAAGATGAAGAAAAATGAAAAAGTAATACAAATTTATATAAATGAGCGAAAAATCGAGCGATATTTTCGCTCTTTTAAAATGGTGAGTGCGCGCTCACTCTCGTTCGTTATTCAAAACAATGAGTGCACTCCTGCTCTGGCTCAAGAGCGGCGCTCAAAAGAGTGCCGCTCATTAATACTTTGTTCACAAGGCATTTAAGTCTTTAAAAAAAATCCGTTTAGTGCTTACTTTTCTTAGTGTACGTTTTGTAATTCAATATTTTCATAATTTAATTTTATTTGATTACTTGTTTAAATACATTAATAATATCAAAAATTATAGAAAATTTGTTGTTATATTTGTTTTACACAATATGTGAACAATTGTCTAATTTATTTATTTATTTCGACCAGCGGCGATAAACAAAGCATATAAAGGTCTACTTATTTTATAAAATATAAAAATTATCATACTTAATAATAGTGATGCATTTATAATACAAATATCAAAATATAAAAGACAAAAACATAAAAAAACGTGACTGTGCAGAGGAAAAAAACAAAAACAAGTGTCACACAAAAAAAAGAATTTACTAAAAATCGCTTGAGGTCAGCTTCACTTCCCTGGCGAAAGCAAAAATGTATTTGGATCCAAATAATAATAGATCTGTAATAGAAACTATGCTTAAAAATGTCAATCTCTTGTTTTGTGGAACAGATCGCCTTTATTTAGTATCCAGGTTAGGGTTCTGATGAATTGTTGATCTCAAGTATGTTTTTATTAACTAGAGCTTTGAGAAGTTTCTCTCAGCAGCCACTGTAATGGGAAGGGTGGCTAAGATTCGTAAAGCAACTCACATGTTTGGTTAAATTTCTGTGAGCTTGTTTGCATGCAGGGAGGCCAAGATTTCCAAGCTCGTCATGTTGTTTGATAGCAATGATGGGAAATACTCAATGACTTGGTTAGTGCAATGCCATCAATGTCCAGTTGACTATCATTGATAAAAGCAGCACTTAGGGTTTGGCACTTCTGTAGCAGGTCCTCTCTTCCTAAGTTGGTGAATTCGTGGAGTAAAGCAAGTGTTATTCACCTCTCCAAGCCTCTGAAATCTCTCATCAAGTGACGACATTACAGTCTCCACGATAACATTAAAAAATGCAGTTTCCATTTTTGGAAATGCATCTTGTATAGGCTCATCTGTAGACTCATAGCATTCTGTAAAATTAAAAAAGTAGTGGGCTGGCTTGAAAATAGCTCAAGTCTTTTTTTTTGCATTTTTTTTGTCCAATAAACATCTCCTTGTGGTCTTTTTTTGAAAATTTTAGTAAGTTTAGGATTGATGTATGAATTTGCTGATTAAAAAAATGTGTGGAGGAAATTGTATCATTTTTTTTGTAACAGATATATCCAGACCCTAGCATAAGATATACGGAAAATAAATCATTTTTTTAGAAGACTAAAGTTAGAATAAATTAATAAGAATTCCAAATTGTTAGTATTTTTTTTGAGATACCCGGATTTTGGGTCAAAAATGACTCTGCTTTTTTTACCTTTAAACCCCAAAAGGTGGGGTTGAATGGCGGGTTTGATCAAACATATGCTTATAACAAAAGTTAGCCAACACATATACCAACTTTTATCATTTTTGGAATTTTTGAAATCGATGAATGCGAAGTTTGATTTATTTCAATTTGGCTGTATCTGTTTTTTTAGAAAGTGTCTCTCCAGACCTTGGTATAAGGTTTCTGGAAAAATACATAGCCCAGACTATACTCCTGTTTATGGTCCACTCTATAGGTGTAACTCTGCCGGTTTTGGAGTCTATCGACAACAAACTTTGGTTAACGAAACAAAACTATTTTTATTTTATATAGGACTAGCAGCCAATAAGGGCCTTCATGCCAATAATTAGGCATCCTAAATTAATTTAGTCAAAAGTATATATGTAAATTGTACCAATATTATACAGTCATCTTTAATTAAATTGCCATATAGTTTACAAATATTAGCAATATTTTACTAAATTAATTTAGTGTACAATTTATTATTCAAAAGTTAAGTTAACCATATATAACTCCACGAACTGACCTAAACATAGTCAAAAATAATTTGCAAATATTTAATAAAATACGCAAATGAAATAAATTGCACCCAGAAAAATTAAATTAACTGGACCCTTCCTGAGATAATACTCGACTCACATTTCTATTTAAAAAGAGAAAAATCAGAGTCAATAGCAGTCAATTAGGATTGTATACAATTGATTTGCAAATATTTAGTGTAAATATTCAAATTTAGTCAATTGAACACAGATAAATTAAATGAACTGGACCCTTTTCCCAGATATGACACGAATCACATTTCTATTCAAACAAACCCACATCAGTATCAATAAATGTTAATTTGGATTTATAAAAATAATTTGTAAATATTTTTTTAAATTGGCACATTAAATAAATTGAATCCAGAAAAATTCAATTGAACTGTACCCCTCCCTAGATAAGAGATTAATTATTTAAAATATAATTTTACCAATATAATTTCTGGAACTGACCTGCATCAGAGTCAGTAGCAGCCAGTACAGAATGAAGTGGATAAAAAGTGGATTTTTCTCTCGTTAAAACACTTCAATGGCTTCTTTTTTATGCAAATGAAGGTCCATGAGGATAGCCAGGAGCATAATGCTAACATGACAACAAGGAAGGACATGGATGTCCGTCTTGCAAAAGGGCTCACAATTGACAAACAAGAAATTGAACTTGTAGAGAAAAGAAGGTGGTATGTGAAGTGTTTATGTTGTAATATGATATCAGCATAAAAACATTCTAGAATTTTAAAAAGAGAAAAAATCTCTTTTCATCCAGTTCATTTCTCCCTTATAGAGTGATCCAAGTCAATGAACGGCAGGCGAATTATTATTGCTATATAATACAGCTACTTCATGAGAACTAGGTTATTAAAATTAATCTCTTATTTTTTAAATATTTTTGGGTTAAATTAACTTTTTACTTAACTAATTTGTATAATATTGCTAATTTTTGCAAATCTTTTGAAAAATCCTTATTGGCTGCTACTGACTCTGATGCAGGTCAGTTCCTGAAATTATATTGGTAAAATTAACTTTTGAATAATAAATTTTTGACTAAATTAAGTTTGCATACTTAGGTTTTAATATTTGAAAAATAACTTGCAAAAAGTCCTTATGGGCTGCTATCAGCTCTGTTTAGGTCAGTTCATGGAGTTATTTCTATATGTTTAAATTACCTTTTGAATAATAAATTTTTGACTTAATTAATTTTGTAAAATATTGCTAAAATCTGCAAAATATTTGGCTATTTATTTGAAAATATCGCCACCTATTACCTAATCTGTATATTATCGATACAATTTACAATTAAACTTAAGTGCAAATGACTGACAACAAATCTTTGAAAAATCCTTATTAGCTGCTACTGACTCTGATGTAGGTCAGTTCCTGGAATTATATTGGTATAATTAACTTTTGAATTACAAATTTTTGACTAAATTAAGTTTGCATATTGATGTTAAATATTTGAAAAATAATTTGCAAAAAGTCCTTATTGGCTGTTATTAACTCTGTTTAGGTCAGTTCATTGAGTTATACCAATATGTTTAAATCAACTTTTGAGTAATAAATTTTTAACTAAATTAATTTAGTAAAATATTGCTAATATCTGCAAAATATTTGGCTATTTATTTGAAGATGTGTCCACCTATTATCTAATATGTATAACATTGATATAATTTACAACTAAACTTTTTTTATAAATTAATTTAGAATTGCAAATTATTGCCATGTGCAAATTGGGCATGGAGCCCCTTATATGTACTTCATAGAAATCAATTTGAAAAAATTAGAACGTTAAATGTTTACTTTATATGTTGGCTAACATTTTCCATAAATAAAATTCGCAAAATTTCGGCGTTTAACCCATTTTTTTTTACTTATGAAGGTCAAAAAACGGTTATACGTCGGGTTTCCCCGAGTAATCACTAACAATTTGTAAATTTGCACAAAAACGAAAAATTGTGCATTCTCCTATAGTTTTTTTTCAGTTTAAAAAAATTACAAATATCTTAAAAATCAAGAATTTTATATAGGTTACAAAAATCCAGGTAAAAAATCATTATTCTTCCATTCTTTTTTTTTTCTCTAATCTTTGTGGTCTTTGCTTTTGGCGGTTAAATTACTTCCCCCAACGTTTTTAAGTTCTTCCATATTGTTTAATATTATAAATCATTTCGTTAAATGACTTATGCAAATATTAAGTTAATTCTAAAATTTCTTCACAAAACATCTTAAAATATCCCTTACTACACTTCATATGATCAAAAAAAAATTCCAAAATTTCATTTATGTTAAGACAAAAAAATACCATGGAGTAAAAAAAAAAGGTTTTTACATTTTCTCTAAACTTCAAAATACAAACCTCTTTAATGGAATAAAATATGGAACCCTTAACTTTGTAAGACACATATATATTATTATATTTATCACCTCCAAAATTTAATAAAAACCAAGATATTGACACTTTTTGGCCAAAACTTCAAAAGCTTAAAACTTTAAAATTAAAAAAAAAAAAAAACTCAACCTGATATTTTTAAATCAAAGTTGAATATCATAAATAGCTAACTATCTTTGACCAAACAGATCTAAGAACTGAATCGAAATTTATCATTCAAAAAGTGACATAAATTTTATCCCTTTGGATATCAAAAATTGGTTGAATAATAAACCAGTTATTGGTTGAAGTCAAAGTTGTAGACTTTTATCCATTGCTTTCAAAAATGTATATTCTGTGGTATGTGTTTATTGATTTGCATAAAAAAAAGCCAGTGAAGTGTTTATGTTGTAATATGATATCAGCATAAAAGCATTCTAGAATTTTAAAGAGGGGAAAAATCTCTTTTCATCCAGTTCATTCCGCCCTTATAGCGTGTACTAAGTCAATGAACGGAAGGCAAATTATTATTGCTATATATTACAGCTACTTCATGAGAACAAGGTTATTTAAACTAATCTCTTATTATTTAAATATTTTGGTTTAAATTAACTTTTTACTTAACCAATTTGTATAATATTCCTAATATTTGCAATTCTTTTGAAAAATCCTTATTGGCTAATATGACTCTGATGCAGGTCAGTTCCTGGAGTTATATCGGCAAAATTAACTTTTGAATTATACATTTTTGACTAAATTAAGTTTGCATATTTAGGTTAATTATTTGTAAAATAATTTGCAAGACAAATAATTTTTAATTTCTGTAGCATTTTGCAAAATTACTTTTGCAAAATTTGTACCCTGAAACCCTGTTTTGGAGGTTAGATAGAAACCCCAAAAACTAAAATAATAGAAATTCAAATCCAAAAAAATGAAAAATAATAGAAATCAATTCGAAAATTTGTAAAATTAAAAAAGTTAACCCTAGGTCTTTGCTAATTTGTTGCATAATACTGAGTTTGCATTTTTTTTTAAATTTAGCCCATTTTTTTAAAGTTTGAAGGTAATAAAAAAAGTAATATATAAGAATTTTGTAAACTCAGAATTATGCAAAAAAAAATTGCTACAATTTACAACTAAAAATTTGACTAAATTAATTCGGGATTGCTAATTATTGGCATGTGCGAATTTGGCATGGAGCCCAAAGTATATACTTCATAGAAATCAATTTGAAAAAATTTGGAACGTTAAAAGTTTTCTTTATGTGTTGGCTAACTTTTTGCATAAATAAAATTTGCAAATTTGTGTATCAACTGGGACTGGTTTTTTCTTCCCAGAAACCTTATGCCATAGTCTGGAGAAGCCCGTTCTAAAAAAACAGGAACGACAAAATTGAAATAAATCAATCTTTGTATATATCGATTTCAAAAATTCCAACTATGATAAAAGTTGGCTATATGTGTTGGCTAACTTTTGTTATAACTATATGTTTGATCAATTCCGCCGTTAAACCCTACTTTTGAGGGTATACAGGGTTTCAGGGTACAAATTTTGCAAAAGTAAATTCGGAAAATGCTCTGGAAATTGAAAAATCTTTATTGTAGTTTCGATTTTGCCGTCCCTGTTTTTTTAGAACGGGTTTCTCCAGATCCTGCATAAGGTTTCCGGTAAAAAAAAATCAGTCCAGTTTATACTCCTGTTCATGGTCTGCAATTTTTATTTGATGGTCTATAGACCTGCTGGTTTCGGAGTCTATTAACAACAAACTTTGGTTAACGAATTGAACACACAAAACAAAACTATTTTTAATATAGGACTAGACTTATAATAATGGACTCCATCTTTAGAATTCGCAAATGCAAATAATTTGCAATCCTTAAGCAATTTAGTCAAAAATTAGTTATAAATATTATACTTCTAACTACCTATAATCGTAATTTTCATTAATTATCTGGCATATTCATTTACATCCTCTTTAGGTTCCATAAATAATTATTCATTGTAAATACCGTCAAAATCTGTATCGGTCTGTAGTAAATACTAAATATAAATAAAGAAAAGAGTAAAGATCCATTAGATCCAATACTTAGAGCTGTATTTGAGTCCATCTTTTCAATGTTTAGGAAAAGTTGGAGTCCTCATCCTCCGGGTATATGGAAAAATAAGGAATGTCCGGATCCACCTGTACACTATTCTTTGGCTGCAAAAATATTAAACATCAATAAAACCTACATAGTACAATTAATAAAATAAACTAAATATTAAAATGTAATATTTTTCAATTTGATGTATCGTACCTTCTGCTGGGCAAGACACACAGATTTTGACAAAACACGCAACCACTTATATACTATGACGTCAATACTAAAAAGCGTGGAGTAAGTCAAACATCAGTCGTAAACCTGTTATGGTTATAACCTTGTATTTCTATTAAACTTGCTATCTACCTACATTCATAATTCTCTTTCATTATATTGCATCTTCATTTTAGATCCTCATCATACTCCAAAAATAATTATTAATTACTCATTTGAATAGTAAATACTAAATATAATTAAAGAAAAGAGTAAAGATCCAATATTCAAAGTTGTATTGGAGTCCATCTTTTCAGTTTTTAGGTTAAGTCCGAGTTTTCATGGTCGGGGTCTTTCTGGTCCCGAGTCATCATGCTGTTTGTTTTTCGGGTTCCGAGTACAAGTTCTCATTCTCTGAGTCCACTGAAAAATAACTACATGTTATTCGGGATCTACATCTTGTCTCGTCTAAGGCATTTCCCAAAAGTCTTCCTTAATTTTTCACCACACTAATTTACTTTTGGACTCCATTGACTTTGTGATGGCGTAGTGGTGATATAAAAAAAAAGAATAATGATGACAACTTTTGTAAATAAAAACTTATATTAAGGCAGGGAGTATTCCTTCAGAATCAGATAACAACTGCAAAAAGGCAGACCCTCTTTTTAAATAACATTTTATGCAATTCTGATAATAATTGTAATATTGTTCCTCTCATAATAAAACTAGATCTGATCAACTGCCTTTATTTTTATGACAACTCCGTTTTAATAAAATTATGAAATATCTGAGGATATGAATATGACCAATTATTTAAATTTAAAAGGTCATAGCAGGGCCAATTAGAGTCAAATTAATAAATTGAAAGCTCTAAATTATAGCTAATATTCTTGAATATCTCATCCCATCCCTCAAATTTGAACATAAATCTCATAATAGACCAAATATGTCTATAAGCTTTTTGGCCGTTAATATTCATTAACTAAATAAAAAAAGGGGGATTTTTCAATAACTTGATTTTGACTAAAACGTGATTTCTAGTTGACTCACCAAATATTTCCTATTTTGTTTATCAATAATTGTGAATACGATTTTGCAAGTCCAAGTCAGTCGGTAAATTTTAAAAAATAAATTATTTTTGATAAACAAAGTCCTAAAGTTTACTGGATCACAACCGTATTCCGCCGGAGATGTCCGGAAGTTCACGAAAATTAACTTTTTTTTTAAACGTTTATATTCAATTTTTTTCTGCATAGAGTTGTAACTGACAAAAGAAAGTATACTTAGCCATAGATAAATTAGTTATTTATGTCTCTTAGCCAACTAAATTTGTGATTTAGAAAACACAACCTTACTTAATAGAATAAAACCTAAAGTTTACCTAATCATATCCGTATTTTACTGGAGACGTCTGGAAATTGACCAAAAATAACTTTTTTTAAAAGACGAATTTTAAAAAGTCGATTTTAAATGTATTGGAGCTATAAAAACAAAACAAAGTTACCCATAACTGTAGTTCGGTTTATAAGGAATAGTTAGCTAAAAAATAGAAATAAAAACGATTAAAATTCGCGGAGTAATTAGCGATAGAAAAAGTGTATATGTTAATTTTTTTTAGAAAAAACAAGAAAAACCTCAAAAAGTTGGCATCAACTGTGACGTCATTTCTTTGAATGTACCCTCACTGTAAGTTGTAGTATATTAATATATAGAGTCGACAAGGTACACAAAAGTTTGAGTAATATACTAACAGTGAAGGTACGTTCAAAGAAATGAGGTCACAGATGATTTTTAATAATAAGTTACAAACATAGAGGGCGCCACAACAAAATTGTCATATACAATATACTTAATAGACTTATCTCAGATCTGGTGACGTCTTAGGTTAAAGGCATTATGACTTGGACTCATCTCGGAGCATCAGGAATTGGGGAAAAATTTGTGCTATGGACATCTAAGGATCTCTATACGACTGGGATGACAAGAATTACTTATGAGTCTATATAATTATATAATTTATACATGAGGGAATTAAAACAAATTAAAAGATGCTTCTTTTTCAAATTAATTCATTAGTATTTACTTACTGTGAATAATTATATATTAGTGAAGCTTTTATTTTTTTTTCGTCGGAATATTATTGTAATCTATATTCACACAACCTAACCAGCTTAATATATATAAATTTTTTTATCAATATTATTAACAAAATTGACCATAAATCAATTAAAATTGACCTTTTTTATAGACATTTATATTTTAAATTGAAATATAAGAAGGTCTATTCTATAAGTTCAACTATGATATAAAGGATTTGAAGAAAAAATAAAAAAGATATTAGCATCTATGTAAGGTCCTTCATTTTAAACGATTTTTTGATGGTTATATACATTTTTTATTAAATGTAATCAAAATAACGTAATAAATAATTCCTTTCTTAAATGCTGAAATGTTATTATCAATTTATTATTTACTCTGATTTTCATATATATCGTTTTTTCATGTCTAAATATGGCACTGAATCTTAGTTATACCTTAAGAATTTGATTTTTTTAAAAAGGCTTTAAAGGCCAAACCTTCATGAATTGAAAGTTTTAATGGTCATATTCGTGTTCTACGGCTTAAATAACAATAATAAATGTGGGTTTCATCGTGTGGGCAAAAATTCTGTTGCATTGTGTTATACATAGATTTATTTTTATATAAATCTTTAATGTTTTTAGTAGTATAATTTCTAGAACACATTAAAAATAGAATGATCTCTCGGGCCATGATGGCAATGACAAAGATCACAATTCCTTTTACAGTGATTCCCTTTTCTTCAACGAACATACTTAAATTGTTTTGTAGTTATTTTGAGAGGGTTTGGGATATTTCATACTTGTGTGGAGATAATGTGTTCTACAAATCACACAATTTACTATACAAATATCTGTTTAAATTAAATTGTGATCTCTTTATTGATAGCTGCTTCTTCCTCCATGATTGAATTAATGGGAGTAGATTCATGGAATAATTTCCAAGGCTCATAATCCTCAACCGGTTTCGGGGTAGAATGTTATCTATTTCTTTTTTTAAAAATTTGATTTAAATCCAGACTGTTATTTCTATATTCCCCTCATCCATCTTAGGATTCTCTTTTTCAATCTCCATTGTCCATAATGTACGGAGAGTGTTAATCTCTTTTTCGAAGGATGCTTCTTCCTCCGATGTTAACTTGGGTAAGTTATGTTCTTGAAATATATCTTAAGGTTCAGAACTTTCAAGAGATCTCCGGATTGAATGATTTTCATCATCCATTTTTTTTTAATAATATATATAGAAAAATATAAATTTGAATTATTGCTTAAACTTTCAAACAAAAAAATTTTAATAATTAATATTTTTTATCTTATTGACGGTATTTGAATTGAATAGATAGATTACTTTCAAAATGTCATTCAATAAGTTATATTAATTCGTTTGTGTTTAACATAACTCTCGATATAATTTAAAAAAAATGTAATGGTACACAATGAGCTCTTTAAGTTTCAAGGTCCCCGTGTATGATTTTATAATGAGCCCTTTAAGCTTCAAATAGCACACTACAATCCCTTCTTCTAATATAGTCAAAAAAGTAGTCTGACAGAATCTGTGTGGTGTTACAATGAGTCTTTTATGCTTCAAAGCCCACACGTATGGTTTTATAATGAGCCCTTTAAGCTTCAAATACCACAATACAGTCCCTTTTCCGAATACACTCAAAGAAGTCTGATCGATTGGGAGTATTTTTACAATGAGCCTCTTGCGTTGGTTTATTCTTCCATGGTTTTATAATGATCCTTTTAAGCCTCAAGGTCAACACTTTCCAATCAATCTTTCGGAAATATATCGAAATCTTATAATATCAAATGAATTCCTGAATATTTCGAGAAACCACGATCCAACTTAGGTTCTAAGTTGGCCGAAGCACCATGTGAGGATTTAGGCCTCTCTAAATAACCAAGGATAATGGAATTAATGGACTGTATAACTTATTCTATAATAAAACACTAGACAATAATTATTGGTGTATCGGTATAGTTTTTGAATGAATAATATAAAAAAAGAACAGAAAGAAAACCTTCATCTTTTTTTAGAGTAAAAACAGTTGAATATAATCAGGGTAGCCAATTGCTGATTGTATGGCCAGATATGCAAAAGACTCAGATTTAAACAACAACATTGTCAATTCAGCAACACTAAGCTTAACAAATGACCAAAAAATTTTACGCTCAATAAGACAAAGTGCTCTATAAGAGTCTTACGTTGCTGAAAAAGAAATGCTGGAAATCAAGAGTAGACGTTGACGGTCCCTGGGGTGGGTGTACAATGTACAATCGACTCAGGAGTGCCAATCTCCTGTTCGAGATCAACCCTGCCACAAAGAGGAAGTCAAAGGGGATAAAGTAATTCCTGGGGGAACAGCTACCTTGTCTGTAGAACCTGTTCCTTACAATTCAGAATTGAGGAGGAAATAATTTAACCGCCAAAAGCAAAGACCACAAAGATTAGAGAAAGAAAAAAGAATGGAAGAAGAATGATTTTTTACCTGGATTTTTGTAACATCTATAAAATTCTTGGTTTTCAAGATATTTGCAATTTTTCAAAGCTGAAAAACAACTATAGGAGAATGCAAAGCTTTTCATTTATATGCAAATTTACAAAATGTTTGTGATTATTCCAGGAAACCCGAACTTGTGACCGTTTTTTGACCTTCAAAAGTAAAAGAAATGGGTTAAACGCCAAAATTTTACAAATTTTATTTATGCAAAAAGTTACCTAACACATAAAGTAAACTTTTAACGTTCCAATTTTTTCAAATTGATTTCTATGAAGTATATATAAGGGGCTCTCATGCCAAATTCGCACATTAGCAATCCCGAATTAATTTAGTCAAATGTTTAGTTGTAAATTGTAGCAATATTATACAGACATCTTTAAATAATTTGCATTTTTTTTTTGCAAAATTCTTCTATATGACCTTATTTTTACCTTCAAACTTTAAAAAAATGGGCTAAATCTAATTTTTTTGCAAAATCAGTATTATGCAAAAATTAGCAAGGACCTAGGGTTAACTTATTTTATTCTTACAAATTTCGGTATTGATTTCTATTATTTTTGATATTTTTGGATTTGAAACTCTATTTTTTTAGTTTTTGGGTAATATAAATATTCAAATTAAGTCTTTTAATTTAATTTAAGAAAATTTTAATTAAACTGCACCCCTCCCTAGATAAGAGATTTATTATTCAAAGGTTAATTTTACCAATATAACTTCAGGAACTGACCTGCATCAGAGTCAGTAGCAGCCAATAAGAATTTTTCAAAAGATTTGAAAATATTAGCAATATTATACTAATTAGTTAAGTAAAAAGTTAATTTAACCCAAAAATATTTAAATAATAAGAGATTAGTTTAAATAACCTGGTTCTCAAGAAGTAGCTGTATTTTATAGCAATAATAATTCGCCTGCCGTTCATTGACTTGGTACACACTACAAAAGCAGAATGAATTGGATGAAAACAAGTTTAATAGAAATACAAGATTAGTCTATCATGTAATCGGGCTTGCTAGAATTTTCAATTTGATGTATCGAACCGGCTGCCGGGCAAGAGAGGGATATTTTGACGTCATAGTGAATAGAAAGGATACCAAATACAAAGTCACGAAAGGCCAAAATTAAGAACTGAGACTACGCTGTGGGCCAAGAGAGAAAAGTTTGGTATCCTTGGAGTATGATATTATCTAATATTTACATTTTACAATATATATATAATATTACTAAATGATTATTATTATTACGATAATAATACCTATTTGCCATTCCGAAAAAGTATAATGTATTCGTGGAATAAAACTGTTAGTTGAGTAGTTGCCATTTGTGATTCTCCTAACAACATCATTTATCATCATTTTCCAAGGATATCTCAAGGAGGAAAAAATGGGAAAGTGCTTGTCATCGAAAGGGCCCCGTAGGGGAATACCCTAGAATTGTGAGAATCATATTGAGGAAAATGCTTATAAAAGGGATTTAAAGGACTACTTTTAAAAAGAAAATGGAGAGGAGATGCTATCCCTTCCAGAGGTATCATACCTGGAAAAGGATTTGAGCAAGCTCCAAGGAAAAAGAAATGAATTAAGATTTGAAGAAGATTCTAATGAAATATATTTGGAGACATTAGACAAATCATCCCAAACCAACGTAAAATCAACTCTAACACTTTTGTTAGAAAAGGTTAACGCATCTAATCAAGCATGTGTATCCCGGATTATGCAAATTAGTAGGGCTACTAATACTAGAAAAGATCTACTCATTCTAGAACTCGAGTCACTAAGGAAACAGAATGTAGATTTACTTATTCTCAAGTATCTTTCG
>NC_092585.1:0-110900 GCF_016086655.4 Lepeophtheirus salmonis | reverse complement strand
ATTATGACGACCATAATATGGTCGTAACAAACGATGCACATTTTTCACAGAGCACGAATTTTGATAATAAATTTCAACAATTTGCAATCGTTGCTCATTTGTAAGTCTTTCCATGATGAAATGGCAGAGTATACTGAAAACTTTCCACTTTAACAGCTGACGTAAGGACGCCATTATCAAGCAGAGCTGCCAACTGAAAAACTTAACTCTTAAAAAATCACCCTTTACCTTGTGTACATGCAACGCTGTGTCCTCTCTACAAGCTATTGTATTTTTCTATTATTTAGGGCCGTTAAATCTTAACTTTAATGTAACTGGTTCTACCTCCCTCACCTACATCACTCCATTGCCATTAATTATTATCCTGTGTTTATAATAACACATATCTTTATCTCTTGTTTGCATTATTATATTTGCATGATTTATTTATTTTCCCCGTTAAACACACCCTTGATTGATTTATTCATGTAGTTCGTGAACCTTTTCCTTAAATAAATCGGTTAGTTTTTTTTAGTTTTTTTCCCCAACAGCTAGGTCTTTATTTATTAATATTTTTCATGTACAAAAATAAACACATAAAAGGAAATTTGTGTTTGTTAAAAAAACATCATTTAACATTTTAGTTAAAAATTAATTTCCCTCTAAAAGACCTACAAAATCAAAAATAATTAAATAATCAAACTAACAAATAATACGTCTCACATAATCACATATACATAGTCAAATACTGTAACACATTGTACTTAATAAATAATACAACACCAAAAAACCCAGCAAAACAACCCAAATAAATAAAACAGGAAAAGAAACACCCAACTTAATCCGTATTTTCATTCCTATACCTCTTATATCGCCGAATAATCATTCTAAGGGTACGTTCATACCGAAGTGATATCGATGGAAAATATCTAATTAATTCGGCGGCATAATTCCACGATGAGTCTTGCGATTGGGGTATCCTCAGAGATAAAGCAGTGTATCTAGCTATAGCCGATATTAAGATAGTCCTTATATTTCTTCGGTCAATTACCTTATCTTCGGTGAGCTGTTGAGCAATAAAAGCTTTGCAATTACTGACAGCCACACTAATTGCTTTTTCCTCTTCTGAACTCTGCTTCTTGTTAGAAGGAATACCAAATAGCAGAAATGCTTCCCAATATCTTGCCTCAAAATTTAAAATATACTCGGAATTGAGAAATATAAAATCCTTTATAATTTTCAAAAGTGTGCAGGAAACAAAAGCGTGTATGACATCGTTATATATTCTTCCACAGTCTTTACAATATTGATAAAAACTAATTAGCCTAGTTGATATCTGAAATTGTGAGGTGAATTTTCGACCGTCATTGATACCTTTCAGAGAACGCATAATCCTCCTCTCCCATGTTTGAGGAAGACCTAAGCTCCTTATATATTCTTTAGTTATAAGACACGCAACAGGAGATTTAAAAACTTCAAAATTAAATTTCAAATACCAAGGAGTAAGAGGAAGATGCCACTTTGATGATCTTTGCAGAGGGTAGTAAAATCTTCCAGTGTTCAGAATAGATTCATGATTCATATCATGAAATGTAAGAACTTCCTCACTGATGGCAATAGTTTCCAGCTCTCTCGGTTGTTTTTGGAGGTTCTTAAAGAATGGCTTCTTGTTTGCATTTTGGCGTATGACATCAATTGTACTATTGGAATCAAACACAGGTGATTTACTCCATATAATTTTTTGTGCAGCTGCCCAGTCCATGGAGTGCAATGCCACTACATCGATAGAATAATCCGCACCAAACATCAACATCTTATAGACGGATGACTCTGTGATGAATCTCCTCCATTCCAACTGAGGTTTGGACGTGAGGTCTATGAAAATCTTTGGTAAATTATTTGAAAGTAGTGCTAGTCCTCCTCCTAGTTGAGACCGAGGTCTCTTCAGGGCAGGTACGTATCTTTTATCAAATAATCTATACAGCCACCCTTCCTCTTCCTTTAAGAGCCTCTCGCCTACCGATGGTAGAGCTGTGGCCACGTAGATCATTTGAGCAATTAATTTGGTGTTGTATAGGTCTACTCTCTTTTGCAAGTTAAATCCTCTCCAGGCCTGACACCACTTGTGGGCTTGAGAGTTTAGCTTCACAAAGATAGATAAAGAAGGTTAATTTCTCTCCCATTCTATTCCTAAAATATTTACTCTTTCAACTACTTTACATCCTCCAATCATTATGGGAGGCCCAGCGCACCATCTACCAATAAGAAGAATGGAAGTCTTTTCCGCATTGATTTTCATCCCCGAAAATAGAGAAAATTTATCAAAATAGGAGAGTAAAATCTCGATTCTTTTCATTACTTGTCTGTCCTAATTTCCCTCTACCATCAGTGTAAGATCATCTGCATAAAGGTCAATTAATTGTTTTTTACTTCCTATGGAAACACCAAAACCTCCATTTCCGCATAAGTGTACAACTTATTGTTCCATTGCAGCCACAAACAGTAACGGAGATACGGGACATCCTTGTCTACAGCTTTTTCCCAAGACTATATGGTTACTCTGTAATCCATCAATCACTATAGTTGAAGTTCCATTGAATAGGAGAGCACGGATTGGATTAAAAAAACCTTCTAGGATGGTACTTCTTTACAGCACGTAGGATAAAATTATGATTTATCGAGTCAAAAGCTTTGCTGAAGTCAATCGCAATGATTGCTCCAAATTTTTTTCCCATTTTAACGGAATTAATAGTTGTCTGAATATTTCGTGAAATATCAGCAATATGTCGTTTTTTTTAAAAACCTTTTTGTTCTGAACCCAACTTT
Source organism: Lepeophtheirus salmonis (assembly GCF_016086655.4). Taxonomy (NCBI): domain Eukaryota; kingdom Metazoa; phylum Arthropoda; class Copepoda; order Siphonostomatoida; family Caligidae; genus Lepeophtheirus; species Lepeophtheirus salmonis. The sequence continues at coordinate 108,095 of NC_092585.1, read as the reverse complement.
TTGTTAAGTATAGGCTCGATTTGTTTTACTAAAACACCCGCTAAAATTATGTATGATTCATTAAGTATTGTCAAAGGCCTCCAATGACTAAGTGATGTCCCATTACCTTTTTTGGGGATGAGGGAAATCCTACCTCAAGTTAGAGCTGAGGGGAGCATACCCCTCTTTTCCATCTCCAATCCAAACCTAAGTAAATAGGGAACAATATACTCAGTACATAGGGTATATATTTTTCCTTATTTATATTGTCAGGTCCAATATATTATCATATGTAAAGATAGAACAAGATGCCACTTTTTTTGGTCTAGGAAATCCACTCCTAGAGTATCCCAATATTCCTTGATACTTATCCTGAAACACTTTGAGAATAGATTTCGGATTTGAAATTATTTTATCATTTACAATAATCTTTTCAATTCTTTGAGCAGAAGTTCTTGTTTTCATCGATAAATGTTTTAATCTCTTATACGGATTTATTTCCGTATCTACTTTCCTCTTCATCTCTTCTTCGGCAATTTGGGCAATCCCGAATGTATTCATATTTTCCGAAGTTAGCATACGGACAAATAAGGAACCTTTATTCATGATTTCATCTATGTCTTCCTCTTATTGTTTAACTCTTTTCCTCTTCTCACTAATAAAAGTAATAGTTGTGTCAAGAATAATTTTATTGAAGACACTTAATAATCTGTTATAGGATAAAGTATGATCGTAGGAAATTCTTAATCTATTATTTAATTTTATTTTAAATTCTTCTAAACCAATGAGCCAACCAGGAATCCTAAAAGTTTTGTTCGTAGGAGCTGAGAAACATTCTAAATCTACCATTTTGTGGTCAGAAGATGGTTCGAATCGGTAGGACGCTTTTTTAATATAAGAGCATAAGCATGTAGATATCAAAGCATGATCGATCCTTGATGACTGCTTCCCCTTTCTCCAAGAAAAAATATCATTCTCATTGTTTAATTTCATTATAACGTCAACTAGATTCAGTTCATGAATTAATTTTCTGAGCATAGCAGTATTCGGATTTACGTATGGTATTTTCTCAATATCAACATTGAGGTCGCCAATTAAAACAGAGGGGAAATAATCTCTTTTTATATTATTGATTAAAAAAAGGGGGATGACTTTACATTAGGCCCATATGCGTTTACGATATTAAATTGAAATACATCAGACGATATTAGGATTTGATGCCACTCACTTTTATAGGAGTATTCTTTATCACATTTTGATTTCTCCACCGACTTAGCAACAAAAGTGATTATTCCTCGAAGTGGGCTGCATCCCGTGTTGTACATTTTAAAATCGAAGGGAAGGCATAATTTACATGAACTTAAACAAGAGGAAAACTTTTTAGATCGTATATCCTGTAAGCATATTACGTCTGGTTGTAGAGCGAGAATCCTTTTCATCATAGCATGTCTAGTTCTCCGTTCTCTCCCTCCTCTAGTGTTTGATGAAACTATTCTTTTCATACCCATATTCCTTTTGATGTCATCTGCATATGATCTACGGATATTGTAATTCGCTGTCATTTCACTTGACTGCTTTTGAAGCTTATTAAAATACATCATGTTAAAAAAACTAGTTGATATAATGAACGGTAATAATAAATTATCCAATATTATTCCTGATTTTTCTTAAATTTTTGAGGAGTCCTCTTGTTAGGAGATAATTCTGAGTCCAAAGCCGTCCTCTAAGAAATCGATCCAGATCTAGTCCTGGAAGACATTACAACCTCATCCACGATGGGTGGTTTTGTAGGTTTTTTAGGTTTTTTTGGTCTAATCAATTTATCATTAGTCACTCGTTTTGACCATTTCTCCGTTCCATCCATTCCCATATTTGAAGGTACGCTTTCTACTTCAGAAACAGCAGCAGGATTATTCTTTTCTGCAGAACTTTTAGTCATTTCATCCATCTGTGTAGCGGAACATGTAGACATATCATTTTCCTTGCGTTGCGAATTCCTTTCCCCGTCATTACTTGACACCTTTGCTGAAGAATCTTTGCCATCTTTTACCATACTATTAATATTATCAGTCACCTGAGAGTATGCAGTTTCCTCCTTCCTTTCGTTTTGTTTCCCAGTCTTGAATGTTTCCACATAACTACTCCATTTTACAAAATTATTAGGACATTCTCTAGCAAAGTGCCCAACTTCATAGCACTTTCCACAATATCTGTCTTGTCCCCCATATGTTACTCTTGTCCTAAAACCTCTGATAGGTAGGAAACCAGGAATATCATATCTTAGGGTAGCCTTGACGCTAAAATTTCCATTTAAAAAGCCTTTCAGTCTTCCATCCTTAAAACAATCTTCTCTGACCGGACCCACAACCTCTCCGAACTCTTTCACCACATTAAACACATCTTCACCCTTAATATCTTCATGTGGAGAATGAATCGTTTTAACTTTTTCATAAATAATGGGATTTCCCTCCCCGTCTCTTCGTTGGGCCTTCAGACCTCTGATAAAGCCTTTCAACCCTTTGTAGTGGCCTTCCGCTTTGCGAATTATAAATTCATCTTCAACATGTGTGAAAAAAATCCAAATATCCAATTCCTTCTTTAACTCGATGATGATTAAGTGTTTATACCCAGGACAAGCTCTAACTTTTTGAATAATGCCCCGATCCAACTTCAGAATCTCGAAAATCATATTTTCCAGATCTACAGCCGTAGGTCTATTGGAAGCTAAATCACTATCCAAAGACTTCAGGTCAACAATTATTCTGTTCCTAACTGCCTTGCCAGCTAAATTTTTCTTTAGAGTTTGCAAGTAATTCGAAGCAAAAGGAACTTATCTGTTCTTGATTCCTGTATTATCACTCTTTTCTTCTCCTTCCATTTTATTTATATTTTTCTTCTTCAATGACGCTACCTCTGATCCTTTCCTTATTACACCTTTGTGTATTATTTCATTTGAGTCCTCTTCAGGAGGGCGATCAGTAGCATTTGATTCCATTTCAATTACGAGATGAGCAATATGTGACTAAGCACAGGTAAATTTATTACTAAAGAAGAGAATGAAGCACACGCGTACGAGTCAAGACCCGCTCCTTATAGGCAGGAGTGAGAAGACTATGAAACAAAAATGGCGTTTGCCCTTCTTATAAATGTTATAGACTTCTTTATCTTACTCTTATGCTTTAAGATTTTGGCCTTGTAGAGCCTAGTTGTTTGCACTAAACCGGGATGCACCTTCCTGTGGCCCCACCAATTAACCCCTCACCCATTGTTCAGTATTAAACGTAGGAGAAGAGCAGAGAGGGACTCTGCAGTAATTTCATTTTCAAATGCCCAAGGCGGTTCAGCCCCAGTGTCTCATCTGTGGTTGGACTTTTTGTAAAACCAGTTAACCTGTAGCCTAGAGTTTGACTAAGAAATAATATCCATTAATCATGACCTAAATGCTTTTGGTAAGACCCGCAGTAACAAAATCCCAAGATAACCATTTCTGAGTTCTATAGGAGGATACAATATAATATTATAGGCCTTTTTTTACAGACCTTATCTAGTTATCAGAAACAAAATCTATCTAGCCATAACGCCACTGCCAATCCAACATTTTCACCTACCGTAAGAAGTGCAATGCTATGTTGCCGTTTAATCTTCGCAGCCTATCATCTTCATAAACTAGCCATCACCATCACGCTTCTTTAACACCATGTTAAAGTAATCTAAGTATTCTCTCACATCTGAGTTCAGTTGGTCTGTTGAACAAAGCCTACTAGAGGTGTGAATTGTTCAGCCAGTCTTCAATTTCAGGTCATAAAAGTCTATGAAATACTTATTACATACTTAATAATGGATCTTAATTCATATTTCCATTATTTATATATGTGATTTTTGTATATAAATACAGAAAAAATTCAATGGAAGCTCTTTTGAAATCCTTCAAAGAATTTATTGTATATACGGATGCTTCTGACCGTATTTAATTAATTGCCCTCTCCTCATTTGACTTCCACTCCAAAAAAGAAAACTTAAGTAAAACCCCCTAGAAAGTTTAATAAGAAATTATTTTAAAAAAACCATTAATAGTGATTTAGAAAAAAACCAAGTGAAAAATGAAAAAAAGGATTCATCTTACCTCTAAGAAACCGAAAAAACCCTCGAAGTCCAAAAATAACTTAGTTAAGCAAAAAATATTAAAAGAGAAAAATCAAAATCAATATTTCGAAAAAAAACAAAGGGGGAAAAAATTATGTGATGGAGAATAGAAGGAAAAAAATTGAGGAAACAAACCACGACTTTATTTTGGAAGTTAAATAAATTTCAAATAGAAACATTTACCCAAGAAAATGACAAAACAGCAACCAATAACAACGTTTATTAATCTATGTTTTTATATATTCAGAAAAAAATTAAGGAAAAAACCACGACTTTATTTTGGAAGTTAAATAAATTTCAAATATTTCAAGAAAATGCAGCAAAATTTATTAACTATGTTTTATATATCAAAAAATTTCAATTAAAAATAAAAAATATGAGCAGAAAAATTAACGATTAATAATAAAAAACAAAAATAAATGATACAAAAAAAATTAAGTTATATTATATTAATAATTAATAGTTATATATTTTTTTTGAAAATAATTTAGCTGGCCTCTCTTTCAACTTCCACTCCTAAAAATTGCAATAAAACTGTTGTATACCCACTAAAAAAGAATGTAAACATTGATTCTGTAAAATTTGTAAATTGTAATAAAAATAGCGATTTAGAAAAACAAACAAAAAATAACTTAGAAAATCTTTAACATACATCAAAAAATCACAATATAGCCATGAACAACTTGTTCAGCAATTAATAAAACAATTTCTAAAAAAAAGATATGGGGAAGAGGAGGTTATGTGAAATAGAAGAAAGAAGTCAAGAAATGATGCTAAAGGACTACTTCCATGGCCTCCAATTCAAAACATTGACACTTGATAAACATCAACCCAAAAAGAACGCTGGAACAAGAGATAACAGCCACCGAAAAAAAATAAATAATAAAGATATGAGCGATTGACAAATTTTTAAATTTTCCGACAATACCGGGTTAGTCAACATTTCGGTTTTTCATACACAATAAAGAAAGAGGGAAAAGAAAGGATCAATTTGCATCACTATTGATCTTTTTACTGAGGTTTATAGAAATTCAAATTTTGGCAAGAGTAAAATTTTTGAATATTATTACTTTGCATTGAAATAACTTCTTATATAATGTAATAATTATATAGTTTGAAAATTATGTAATCGCATTTGCTGTTGTGATTCCATGCAGAAAAGTTAGATATTATGTACATAATGAATAATCAAAAAAACAAAAAAAATATACATATAAATATTACATTTCAACATTCAACTCATAAACATTTTATTAAATCAGACGTTTAAATAGAGTGTTTGTGTTGCTAAATTGTACAATAAGTAATAACTAAACAATATGGGCTCGTTCGACAACCAACAAAATAAAAATAACAAATAATCAGTTCGAGGTAGTGGTACATCTTTCGGCCATAACTTTTAATTTTACTATTTTAATTCGGAGTAAACAACTTTAAAAGGTGACTTTGGAATGGAAGCATTTAAAGATTTGACATTGAATCCTTTGATGATGATGAAGAGTAATAATAATGGTTATTTTTCATAGTAATGTTTGTGCACCAAATTTGTGTTAAGTTGTTCTGGAGTGAGCATTCATTGGAAGAAGTTGAAAGGTTTGAATAATTGAAGCAATCATCATGTTGTGGAAGGCGTTGAGAAGGAGATTTTTAGGTGGACTTCAATCTAGTAAATGGCATTCTAAGTCCATTTACCAGTGTACATACATAGATAAATAAGAGGACTGCAGTTACTTCTGAGGTCAGGGTAGGATAGTTGGTGATACAGGGGGAACCCAATAAGAAAGGGTCAGGCACCCTACACAATAGAGTCAATTCATACTCAAATTAAATCTCATACATATCGATAGTTTTAATATGTAGTTTTGATGAAGAAATAAGATAATTTTAAATTACAGTTAAATTTTTTTGTTAGGGTGGGGCAGTCAATTTCAGGTTTGTGATAATACAGTCCACTACAAACGGGAACAGTACTATTCCAGTCTATACTGAAGGTAGAATATATGGCAAGAAACAGTGCACACTTATCAAAGCCCAGGGCCTAGAGCCACCCCTGTGTGTTGAACGGGGAGGTGGGGCACTAGCAGACACAATGCACTAGCCGAGGTACAAGAAGGCTGTTTCAAGCCACATCAGATAGCATTATAAAATTTATATATAAGTAAAAGAAGAAGAATGAGAAGGGGATTATTATCAATTATTGGCAGCCTCGTAATCGGGAGACCACGATCTAAAGATACGATACCCACATGATAATATCCTTAGTTGAATATACTGGATAAACAAAAGTGATATTCCCATTATATTCAACAGGCAGTCAAAATAATTTTTACTGATTATACTCCTCCAATTCACGAAAGGGGTTTTACAGATATTTGTACATCAGCTTCAATGCTAAGGTGAACTTTGATAGCCTCAATGGCAGTCGGGGAGCCGTATTTTTGGGCTTTCAATTGTTTGTACTCAATAAGGGTTCCCAAATCACTGAGTTGTGTCGATAACGTAGCCCACATTGTTGCCAAGGGCAATGATGTCAGGTTTTATTGTAGTCTCATCAAATGGGATAACACTATCTTCAATGACATCAAAACCCTTGAGCTTCAAGGACTTTGACATCATGACTTGTGTGTCATTGTGCCTTCCTGTTCAGAGGTTTCCTGTCTTTATGCACCCTGCAGCACATGCCCAAAGTTACATAAAGACTCAGGGCAAGACAGGTAGTAACCACCGTCGGGGAAGAAGATAAATTGGCCGCTTTGCTCTTGGTATTGACTGATCCAGCCATGACCTGACCTTTGTGTCCACAAAGGATGGAAGGTTTTCAGTATATAATTTGTCCAGGGTGGAATGCTGTCTAAGCTGGCATCCCCTTACAAATACAGGTTGCAATGTATACAGGGATGGGTTAAGCTGAATGATCGCCTGAATGATGGGGTCATTAGACTGGCTACGGGGCTGGGTGCGGGTATTCCTTGCCAAGATTGACCTCAGGAGGAATTCAAAAACATCAAGTTCCCCATCGGCTATTTTGACATAAAAGAAGAGTGTAGGGATGCCGTGGAAAAGGCAAGTGCAATCCCATATTGACTTACAGATTTCTATGTCGATCTTCTTACACTCACCTTGAGTAACTCTACCCCTCACAATCTAAAAGTGAGCCTGTGGGTCAGGTATTCCCTTAAGATGAGGTATTTCTGGAAGGAGGTTATGGGTGCTGTTTCGACCCTATTCACCATTGAGATGGCTTGCTTGGAAGGGGTGCATCTTACAAGGCCATCAGTCGAGAAATTCAAGCCCAGATATTTATAGATATCCCCAGATTTAAGTTGGGGCATGGGCAGGTCATTAACCTTTATTCGTTACTCAAAGTCGACAACAAATCGTTTTTGCAGTTTTAGACTGGTTATGGTAAAGCTGGCACACTACTCGAAGACAACAAAACGATGTCATCTGCAAATTACAGGCAGAAGAGCTCAACCCCGTTTAGAAGGAATAGTTCATGGGAGGTCAGGTCCTCTAGGACCATATCAATGACTAAATTAAATAATAACCCTGGTATGGGGTCACCCTGGAGGATCCCTGATCCGAATTTTACATCACTGACTTCATAGAAGGAGGTCCGGGCATTCTCCAACACGTGCAGAATGTACTTATTGATTTCGGCTGGAACCCCAGCCCTTTCGAGCACTCGCTCCTTCGACTGGTGGTTCACCGAATCAAAAGCTTTTGGATGTGTAAGAAGGCAAGGAGATGGAATTGAAAGTCCTTTTAGAATGTCTTATGGCTTGGTCTAAAATAAAAGTATTCTCCGACACACCGTCGATCTTTCTAAAAAGCTTTTTGGACTCTGTTATAGGGGCCACCCTCAACCTCTTGTCGAAAATCCTGTGAAGGAATCGCTTGACATGAAGGAGGATGGTTATTGGCCTATAATCAGATCAAGATGCAGGAGTTGGGATTTTTGGGATGAAATTGGTCTTGGCAAAGAGCAATTCATCCAGAAGAGTCCCTTTTAAGAGGGTGGAATGGAATAGCCGGATCAGCCAATCCCTATCTATTTTATGAGTGGCGGCCCCGTTCCATCCAAGGGGGTCTTTACCTACATTCCTGGATGGGAGAGCTTTCTTAACTTCCTGTGGCGTGATGGGGGCCAGCAACAAAACATATGTTTGGGTAGCTTCTGATATATTTCGTCCATCAGGTTTGGACGGTCGTTCAAAGAAGTTTCGCCATGAAGGTGCATAATCAGCCGGCATCCTTTTAGATGATGTAAGACTGTTTATTTCCCCAAGTAAGAGGGCTCGTACAGCCTTGAGGAAGTCCCGATTAAGGCGTCTTGCAAAGGCAGCCCTAACAGTAGAAATTGAGGTATTTTACCGAGGTAGAGGGTTAGTTCCGGCATTCCCTGGTGATTTAATATCTGAACGAACGATGGCCTCAAGAAGGTGAACTGAATTTTGGTCAAGGTTCACTTATCATTAATTCTGACAATTTGTAGAATAAGGATGGTATGGGTTTTCCAGTATAATCCCTCTATATCAACCTCTTTCCATTCGGGGATAGATTGGTGGGAAGCTTAGGGGCAGAAAGGAAATTGAGGAAACTATGCAGGTAAACAATCATGTCACTATGTCTAGCTGTGTTATTGCTTCTGACAATATCTTTTAGGTATTGTGAGTATCGACAACGGGCAAATAGTAAGTATGAGGGGTTAGTCAGAGTCCATGACTTCTCCCGGGAAGGAGCGATAATCGTCGCTTCCTGGTAGGAGAGGAGCTTCATATGCCTAATATTGCATCGGCTTCAGCAGCTCGATTTGTGATGGCAAATGTGGCCTGCTCCTCATCATAGTCCTTCATATTTGCAACAGTAAGGGGTGTAGGGAGACTCGACAATGGCCTAAAGTTGAACGGATTAGCATGATCTGTAGGTTTTCTATTTGAATGTATACAAATTGCCTTATCTAGGTAGCTTATCATTTGAGCGTCGGCAATCGTAGCTAGAGTTAGTTGCTGAGTTGTTGCTGAATCAGAGGGGGACCATCAAGAATAGACTGGGGGTTGGGGTTGCTAATATTGGCTCTATTCCTTGCCGAATTCGGAACATGTAGAGGCATTAGTCCGAAGGACCGTTACGAGACGAGTGTTTCGTCAGCCTTTATTGGCCTTTTCAGGACTCGTCTGGGTCTCACAGGGGTACCAGGAGTTGATACCTTAAGGGGAAGATTTTGCTCTGGGGTATAGATAATCCGTGTTGACTCCTGGAAGTTGATAAAGGGGATTGACTACCGGAGATACTGTCAAGTCAATTACCTGAGCCGGGCCCGTGGGGGCAACAGGAGAGTCAATCGAGGAGGCAGTGGAATCGATGGTAATATCTTCATAACTCAAACTAAAGGATGGGTCACTTGAGACCTAAGTTGTGGTATTGTCCAGTTTCCTTGTGTTAACACGGGCTGTCCTCACCTTGGCTAGGTGAATGGGGTTTTGTAGACGTTTTAGGACCGATTTCTTCGGCCTGTACGCGAATCTGGGACATACTTGGTCCTGCATAGCCTCTTCAGTTTCCAGGGGTAAATCTTGTATGAATTGTACGGCTAAATTCGACAGAAGCTCTATCTCATTCTTCACCCATCGATTGACACACTTCAACCTGGACACAACTGTCCTAGTATCAGCGTCAAGGGATGGGACTTGTAGGTCAGTCAATATTACACAATATGCTTGGAGATGCAGTATCCTCCCAATGTCATCACAGGAGATGGCAAAGAGCTGGGAGAGCCAAGTGTGCAATTTCTGTTCTTCTTCCATGTTACGCTCACTTAGGAGGTGTTTCTCCATAGTTACTAAGGCATTAAAGAAATGGTTACTGCTTTTCCAATACCCATTGTACAACAAGTAGGGTATGAAGCAGATGATATCATGAGTACCTTTGCAAAGTGTGCGGCCAAAGCTTCTTATGAGGTCTATATCATGAAAACAGATAAAAATGTGGCAGTGCTGTGCTGGTTAGTCATAGGGCACTATGTCATTCCCTCTGGCTCTATGGAAAAATCTCTATTAGCAGGAGATCATATTTACTAAGTAAATTGCATTATGGGGCACTCACACCTGAAACGCCATTACAACTTCCCCTTTACCAATCAAATTATACCAGGGCTAAGTATACCTTCTGATTTAGAATGGATTAAGCTACCCCAATATCGCTTACCTGGTTTTTCTGCCATCCAAAGAGAAGATAATGTCGTATTTCATAATTCTAATAAACTGGAAAAGCCTACTGATTTAAAAACATTTTTTATTAAAGATGTGTAGGAATACCAAGAGATTTACTACATATTGAGGGTAAGCAAATATATATAAATAAGACGCTAGCACCACAACACCCAGGTATACGGTATGCTTACCTTTTAAGCACAAGGTGTACATTCAAAAAATAGTTTTTTGAAAAATATGAGATTAAAGGTCCAAAAAAAGATCCTTTAGGAAGTGGTTTTTATTACTTACCACTGCTGATACAGCCATACAGTTATCAAAAATACCTGGTATAGGTGGTGCTGAGCTAAGGGATCAATGCCTATCATAGATGCTACCAAAACCATCCCCAATTTAATTGGAACCCACCATATATTTTTTTTGTGAGTCATATGCTAATTATTTTATCTAATTTAGCAATTAACAACAAAAATTGCTTGCTTAATAATTTGTATCGAGAATTATGTACAAAATGAAACTAACAATGGAGATTTATTACTTACCATTTTTAAACATTTCAGTAAGGGAAACCATATATATATTTGAGTACTGAAATAATGCTCAAATAGGGCATAGAAAGTTTCAAAGTTGAAACAGCTTCAAAATAAGTAGTACAAAAATTCAACAGTAATATATATCTTTGACTCTTTATTATAAAATATCCATATGGAAAAATATGCTTATATCCGGCTGCAGCACTACCCAACATCAGTACCTACTACTATTAATCCCTTTGAATATACATCTATTGCTACATATTCGATTAATTTTTTAAGAAATATAGTAGACGTACCATGTTTGAAAATATAGGTACATGCATTACGTATAAACGTATGGAAATCCTTTCTAGGAACTTCGCTGCTTATCTGCAGCACTATACAATGCTCCTATTATACCATATTTTTGTCCTAAGTGGACTACTCAATATGGCTAAAGTTGATAATATTGTAGAGAAAAACGCGTGCAAGGAGAAGGGGGGAAATACATATGGTATCATTGTTTAAAATACTGATGTGATTATCATCTGCCTGCTTTATTATGATTTTTGAGGGTATAACGAAAGTATTTATTAGCAAAATGTTTAATGAAGATATACTATGTATAGTTGACTTAGACGTTTTTATCCGTTACAGTAGATTTTATAACGTCACATTCCATGAAATTGTAATTCATTATGAACCTTATTCTCAGAATAATAGCTAATGAAACGACAAAGTAGAATATTTCGAAATATATTTGAAGTTCCAAGTTTAAAAAAGAAGGCTTTAATTAAATATAATCTACATAATAAAAAATATACCATCATACATTTATGTTAAATATACAAAATTAAACAATTGGAATCATATAACTAATAACAATAAATTATAGATACAGAATATTGAATATACCCAATCTTTTAGTGAAGAAACTAGTCTCAGACAAACTAGTTGCGAACCATCCAAAGCTACTACCTCCGTTGTTGTGACCATTTAAGCACTTTTTTTTTGCCATTGAATGAGTTGTGTATCATAATTCTTGATAATTTTGGCTAAAATAGAATCATATTTTAGGGTTAGATTTAAAAAAAATTGAATACTTACTGTAAGATAGTACAAAATTCAGAGTTCCATTTCGAAATTAGTAAATATTTTATACTTTTTACTGATAACTTGATCGTCATTTGGTGTGGATGACTCAAAACATTTTTATATGTATTTCTATAAATGACATCAGTACCAACATCCTCCATTAATTTAATGATGGTTCCTCGGGAAGGGATAGATTTACCCGTGTATTTCTCCATAAATTTTTTGAACATAGATGATTAGCAATGGATAAGGTTATATTACATGCAATAAGCATCGTTGTGAGATCAAAGTTAAAGTCTGACTTGATGTATTCATCATTAACTTGATATGAGATGAGGATAATGAGTGGAATGTAATTCTAGACAGGGGACTAAAGGCACATTTATATCGACAAACCATCTGTTTCTCATCCGGTAAGTATTTTCCAAATTCCTGGGCCTCCATTTTCATAAATCCAGACAGAAGGCGACGTTATTTTAGGCATTTTATTCAGTTCTCTATCAACTATCACCATCTAATATTATATTAATATTGAATAATAAAGGCGGGAGTGATAACGTTCTTGATTGATAGAAGAAGATGTATATTATTTAATCAATGATGCCATAAGTATTTCTTCTCTTCTCCTCGCACACTTTTCTATTCTTACCAAAATATCACCCTTGAATATGGCCTATTTAGGTGCTAAAAGTGAATTAATTACCGATCCTCGGGATATTGATTTTTTTGAAAAAGAAAAAAACATCGATTTTCTGGAATTATTGGAATTAATACCTTATTAGAACGTTTATTGGCTAATAAAAAATTTGCAAGATAAAATTTTTCTTACCTACAGCTAACAGCCACATGCAGTATAAAAACGCAACCAGCTGTAATAAAAAAATGGACGCAAATAACTGGCAATCAGCCAGCAGAGGCATATGGCCTGATAAAGGCTCCCCCCTGGCAATACTTTCAATATATTGGATGGTATACACCATATTTCCCTACCTAATAATGACATGAAGATAGTGAATAATTAAGGCAATGGGGTCCCTTATGGCACAGCGGGTGAAATATGGGTACAAGGGCCACAAGTAATGCGTGGCTATGGGGAAAAACCAACAGCCCAAGCATTTCAAGATTGCTTAAAACGGGTGATGTAGGGGTAATAAGTGAGGAAGGCTTTATGGAGATTATAGATCGGAAAAAAGATATGATTAATGTATCTGGCTTTAATTTATATCCTAATAAGATAGTGAACACCCTAAAGTATTAGAAGTGGGTGCTATAGGAGTTGCTGATACGAGTTTTAAAGAGGCTGTAAAAGTGTTTGTTGCAAAAAAAGATCCCACACTTACAGCAGAAGAATTGATTGCCTACTGAATGGAGCAGCTTACTCAATATAAAATACCTAAGTATGTTGAGTTTAAAAAGAGTCTTCCTAAGTCTAATAATATTGGTTATTTTTTCAGTTATTCCTATTAAATGGGATACAAATGATAAAGGGGCAAAGATATACTTAGCATCTACTTCCTTTTCAATAGCAAAAATACCCCCCACAGCGATAATTTTTTTTCAATATAGTTGATTCGATATATTAATACGAGCATTCGTTTTTTTAGGATAATACTATAGTACTATGTATAGTAGTGGCGTTATGAAGCTCAAATAGTGAGAGTGCTTGCTGAATACCCTGACCAAGAAGGGCATAGTTTTCCCCATTTTTTTGAAGTTGCAGAGATCCTTTTTGGATGGAAGGGGTTAATGGGTTGTTGATAAGGTAAGGTAATAATTGTCTGCAACACTCTTGATAGTGGCTATTACTTCTAAATTTTTATGACGTACCAGCACATTGTCTTCTAATACTTTAGTTACAGTAGTAACACCCGCTACAGCCTGTATTTGTGTAATGAGTGGCTCACCAGCAGTAAAATGCTTTCCCTCTGTAAGATCTATTTTTATAGATGGCACCAAAGAATGTAACAAGGTATACATGCAGTCTTCCATCCCATTAAATATAGAGAGTACAAGTAATAACACTATCGTACTCAATCCAATACTGAATGAGGCTAAAAGACTTAAGTAGTAAATGAAATATTTCTTTTATTTTTGTCTGATAGTAGGTTTTAGCAATAAAAAACGGATAATACATTATTTTTTATATGTTTTATACACAACTATAAAATTATTTATTTATTCGGTCTTATTCTTAAGTAAACGAATAAATTATAAAGTGTATTTTTTGAATAACTTTCTCTTAATCGTATAATCATTATATAAAATTTAATAAAAAGATCAGGATCACCTTTAGAGGTTCTTGAAAATCTAAAAGAATTAGAAGAGGATTCTGCCCTTATTGCAACATCCAAGATATCTGGCCAGACTACCCTACTAAAGATGATTTCTTATTTAATGAGGATGAGTATTAGTATTTGGAAAATGATTATTGCATACATTTTATTGAGCCTAATAAGCTATATAACAGGGTCAATCGTATCTTGGTATATGGTAACTACCAAGCACAAGACAGCCTATGCAATACTTCAAAATAATGTAATCAATACACAAGAACAACTTAAAACTACCCAAGCGTTACTGCAACAACATGTAGTAACGCACCTAGATCTCACAGACAAGATTGCTGTAACAACAACGCATAATAATTACTTACAACAAACAACTAGCCACACACACAAAAAAAAAAGAAATTGTACAAATAGAGGAAAAATTAGCTATACAGTTCAAAAACTTAGCCAATTATATTTTAGAAGATAAAAAATGAAAGAAACACCATTTTAGGCAAATTTATAGCAGTTAAAAGAACTCTATGCCTACTAAAAACGTTATTTTCAAACATTGTGGTACCTGGGAAGTTACAGAAAGTTTAATTCCAACGGTCTCATTCCGTGTGTACTAAATAATAGATAGCATGAAAAACATAAAAATACTAGCATTGGCCGTTATAATGATTTTTGCTACTACCAATACCTATGCAGAAGAAGATGATTCTATAACAAAATTTAGAATTACTGTGGGTGCTAAGATTCTTTCATTTATGAATAAATCTGTAATAGCAGGGGGTTATGCAATACCATTTAGCTTATTTGGGGAATATAAGTTGGCTGATTGGTTTGGTATGAGCCTATCAGCTTAATATAATCCTGCTGTGGTGTGGTATTTTCCCTTATACGGAAAATAAAATGCAGTAATTAAGGTCAGTTCGGGATTAAAAATAAGGCCCTAAATTATTTTTTAGGATGCGCCTTAGTAAAAAATGTTTTTAAAAAATGGGCAATAAAGAGTGGTTAGGGTAGTAACTTGTTTGAGCCCGCAGGGCAAGCTTTACTGTCCCAGTCTGAGTAAACATTTTTAGCATTTTTTACTACGCGCAAGATTTTTTTGATTTTTTGAATGCCCTGCAGGGAAAAAAGAAAACTATTTCGTCATTAGATCCTTATAAGACAAAAAACTTAGTACGTCATAAATGGCGATCTAATCCCAAACTGACGTTAGTAAGCTCACTATAGTTTTGTGGTCAATTTAGCGATAAAATTTATGAAAATAGCATTACACAGCAACCAAGTTACTAAAAGTGTAATAGCGATTATAACAAATTTTTTGGAAGTGGCTGCTACTTATAAAATAGAAATAGCAGTCTCTACTAAACTAGTAGCCTTGTTCAATAACAACAACAATACCCTCCCTATAGCACCTTTTTCGCCACAACATCTACCTTTCTATATTTCATTAGTATTGGAGGAGATGGTACCTTATTAGAAGCAGCCAGTTACATTAACCATACAGCAATCCCACTATTAGGTATGAATACCGGCAACCTAGGCTTTCTAGCTACTATCTACAGAGATAATATAGGCATGGATTTAAAAAGTTTTTAGAAGGTAACTATACACTTGATAAACGCAAAATGCTTGCTGTATACAAAGAAGGATCACTAGTCGGTTTTGCATTGTATAAAATAGCCCTTTTAAGAAGAGATAGTTCTTCTATGATCACTGTACATGCCTATATTGATGAGGTGCTTATCAATACTTATTGGACAGATGGTTTAATGGTAACCACACCGGCGGGTTCCACAGGATATTCCTTAACTTGTGGGGCCTATTGTATTGCCTAGTACGAATAGTTGGATAATAACACCTGTCAATCCCCATAATTTATCAGTAAGACCCCTTATTGTTTCTGATACTACAACTTTAAAATTTGTAATCAAACAGAGCAATCAGCAAGTTTTAGTAGCACTAGATGGACGTTCTTCAGCTATGTCTACAGCTATTGAATTAACTATAAAAAAAGGTTATT
This sequence comes from Lepeophtheirus salmonis, assembly GCF_016086655.4. NCBI lineage: Eukaryota > Metazoa > Arthropoda > Copepoda > Siphonostomatoida > Caligidae > Lepeophtheirus > Lepeophtheirus salmonis. The sequence goes on along the minus strand of NC_092585.1, from coordinate 91,849 downwards.
TTATACTTAACTTGGTAAATATAGGATCTACAACAATTTTTGATGTCTTGTGTCAAAAATTATATTAGGGGGTAGATAGTAGAAATTAGTTTTATACGCATGATGAATAATAGGAATCCCATTTTATAACAGTCGAACTTATCAGATTTAAAAGAAGTTGCTAGTAAGTTACTTTTTCACACTACCACCCAAAAAATATGGTTATCTGATGGAGAGATGAGTGTAGGAAAAACAACCCTTATTAAGCTACTTTGTAGACAACTAGGTGTCATGTAACAATCGTGTAAGATCATGTAACAAGTCCTACTTTTGCTTTAGTCAATGAATACCTATGTATGAAAGAAAAAAAAATATGCCATTTTTATTATTATTATTATTGCCCCACCATCAAACAGCCATGTGGTGTGCAGAATTTGAGTCATATTATAATCAAAACTGTTACTGCTATGTAACGTTGCCTCATAAACTAAGTACATTAATACTAGGTCCCTATTTTCATATTGAACTAACACAAAATAATGATGATAGCAGAACTACATATAAAAGGATTGTTAAAGCGTAATTAATCATTTTACTTGCTGATTAGATTAAATCAATGTAAAATTGTACTAGGTTTATTAACCTAATTAAATAAATTAAAAAATGAAAAGAACATTTCAACCTTCTCTCAGAAGGAGAAGTAATAAACATGGATTTAGGAAAAGAATGGTTTGGGCCAATGGGAGGGCCGTATTAGCTAGTAGAAGAGCAAAAGGGAGGACCAATTAAGAAAGAAAATATGGTTTCTGGATTAAGGAAAGATGTTCTGTCTACTATAACATCTAAGTTTCCAAAAGACCTCTTTCATCGTATGATCCATAATAAAAAAAAGGGAATTACAAAACAACAAGAAAAAAATACTCGGAGGAATTAAAGCAATTTGCATTGAGTTTACAGTTTTTCTCTCAGAAGGGTTATGATTATGTCCGAAGGACTCTCAACATGGCATTGCCACATCCTTCTGTCATTGGAACCTGGTATGGATCGATTGATGGTTCTCCTGGCTTTACTTTAGAATCATTTGAAGCATTAAGAATACGAGCTCAGCAACAAGAAAGCGCCAACGGCGAAAAAATCTATTGCATCCTCACTCTAGATGAAATGATTGACTTTGAGTACCATGGGTACGTGAATATTGGCACAGAAGTGTCCGACGATTCAATGTCTCCTGCCACAGAGGTTCTTGTACTGATGGTGGTTGCCATCTTTGGATTTCGAAAATACCTATTGGAAACTTTAAGATCCATGGATTATGTGGGAGAGAAAAGGCAAATTTGGTTTGTACGGTTTTAAGTAAAATGATATGGGTATAATCATTCCTAGTATTACATGTGATGGACCCTCTGGCAACTTTGCTATGTTCAACGCCCTTGGAGCTGTTCTCTTTCCAAATAATATGGAAACTACGTTTCCTCATCGTTCGAATTCTGAAGTCAAGATAGCAGTTTATATGTGATAGTTTCCATATGATGAAGCTCGTGAGGAATACATTTGCATCCTTTGATGTTATGAAAAATCAAAAAGGAGAGGAGATTCGTTGGAGTTTTATCAATGAACTGTACTTATTACAAAAATATGAAGATCTGAGAGCTGGAACGAAGCTCACATTGAATGGAGAAGAATGAAAATGAAAGTAAATTTGGCATGCCAAACACTTTCGAGAAGTGTACTAGATGCTTTGGACATGCTCTCGAAGGATCTACAACACAAAACTTTTCGAACTCTACGGCTGCAGTGGAGTTCATTAGGATATTTGACGTCTTATTTGACATTTTTAACTCTCTGAATTTATCAGGAAGCTCAACAAAAGCCCCATTAAGAAGATCTAACTATGATTATTGGCGCCCTCTCTTAGAATCAAGCTACGACAATATAAAAGAATTAAAAACTTGCAGTGGTCAAAAAGTTGTTAATACAAAGCAAAAAACAGGATATGTTGGATTTTTGATTGCAATTCAGAGTTTTATACACTTATATAATTCTCTTATAGAAACAAATTATCTAAAATATATTCTAGCATACAAATTCAGTCAAGATCACTTGGAACTTTTCTTCTGTGCAATTCGCTTTGCCAACGGGCATAATAATAATCCTTCGGTCAGACAGTTTCCTCCGCTTATAAAAGATTGATTATTCAACATGAGATTAAAGCAGGAACGAGAGAAAATTGCCTAAGTCAAGATGACACCTCCTTTCTATCTTCCCAAGGAAAAAAGAAAGATGCCAGATAAATATAGATAGCAACCTTATGGAATTTATTCGTAAACATGGCTTAATTGATGAAGGTCCCTTGCAGTTCGACCATGAATATAGCAAAGTGTCTAATCCCTTTTCTTGCATAGCAATTTCGGACTATAAAAGAGTGGTGATCAATTACATTACCGGATTTGTTGTGAAAAAATTGGAAAAAACAATATTTTGTGAAAAAAATCATTGAATCTTTGTGGGGTCTTGACAACGAATTCAGGGTCGATTATGCCTTAATAAACCCAACAAGATTGGGGAGGATCGCATCAAACAGCACTAACCTATCCTTCTAAGGATGTAATTGAAGTTTGTGTAAAACTGAAAGATGTTTGAAAGACTTTTAAATTCTACAAAACAGGCATTGCCGAAAGATTCCACCCTGACTCTTAAAATTAGCATTGCAGTTTTGAAAAATATTGCCTTTCCTACAAATTAAGTCTTTCAATGCCTTACTGATCATATATTTGATTCATCTCCAAAATCTAATCATGTATTTTCCCTTATAAAAGCAATTTCTCGATGTTTTGCAAGTATAAACTGTATCACTTGGGAAAACTAGAAACTGAGACTGTAGGAGGAACCAAGACTCGTAGTGTCCTCACAAATCTTATATAGTTTAAAAATCAATAATTTGAAAAATATCAATGGCAAGTTGAAAGACTTAATTTTATTAGTATATATTATTTTTTAGAATATTATTATAAATTATAATAGAATATATAATAGAAATTTATTATAAATTGTATCATTGATTAGATGTTTATTTATCTTAAATATTCTAAAATATTTTTTATTAAAATTAGTATTTACTAGAACAAACGAGAATATTAGGAATTTATTAGAAAAATCAATTATGAAAATTTTCTTCATTGTGATGTTATAGGCTTCATGCGATTCAAGGCGTATTTAAATACCAATTTTAGATATTCCTTTTTGAGATTAATTATGATACTCCTTCCTAAGAGTGAAAATTGAGGTTGATGAATTATTATAACATTAATAATAATCTATTTCGCATTTTACAGATTTTATATTTATACTTGCCATTTCATAAGAGAATAATTTGAAGTAACTTGAGTATCCTCATTATCCATTCGGCCTCTAAAATCACATTATTAAGTAAGACGAAACGGCTATCTAGTATATAATATTTGAATGTTTTGATCCTTATGTTGTTTGTATTAATTCAATACTTCTATGGGAAAGAGAGAGAGAGAAAAAAAAGGGAGAAATAACCGGATTTTATGATATTATTGTTCTATATCATACATATTACCGGGTGCGTAATTGAAAACTAAACACTTTGAAACTAGAATTTTACAGGCTTAATTTAGGAAACTGGGGAAGTTACATTAACTCAACTTTGTACATATGTTGGCCCATGACTTGCCATTTTAATCCTCAATGTAGCCTTCATCGACTTTAAAAATTGCCTTTATGTCCTGCTTTCAGCTCTGGCAGGTGGTAATAATGTAATTTGGGCTCATGATGTTCTAATGCTCATCAACTGAACCCTAGAGGCCCTAGCCTCGACATTTTCAGACATTTCTCGTCTGGAAAGAAAAGTCAAACGGGTTGGCATCTGATGAGCATGGTGGCCACATTATTTTCGGCCAGAATGGAATGCTGGTCTCCAAAAATGACTGACTTTCTTTTGCTGGTTGTACCGGTGCACCATCTTGTTGAAGCCCCTCTACATCCAAATACCGTTATTTATGGCAACATTGGCGTTGTAAATAGCCTGCCTGCTTTCTTATGTCAAGTTTGGGATCTCTGTTGGTGTGTTCTACTTGAAGTAGAACAGCAATCTCTTTGGTTCTTTGTGAGGCCATTTTTCGAATAATTGTGTTAATTTTTTTTGGAAGTGGGCTATCAATGCACACAGCTTGTCTGCTGATCGGAAGAATGATCATTTACTCTCATTTGTTTTTTCAAATTCCTCTCTTATATAAGTGTCCAGATTTCTACACGCACCTGGTATATATATAGTGGACGGATGAGCTTTTTAGTAGTTTTGAATATATATTATAAAGTCCTCTCTTGATGTCACCATCGAATGGGGATTAAAAACTCTCCTGACCTTAAAGGAAAAGAGAGATATTACGCCCCCCCTCTTTTTTTCGTGGTGGACTGTAGTTAAATATGTAATTAAATATATAATTACAAAGTATTTTCCTTCCAATTTTTTTGGCTCCTTTCTTTTACTGAATAAGGTCCCTTGATTGTGTGTCTATATATATTTATATATAAATGTCTGCATGAAATCAAAAATGGGTGTTGAATAATTATTACAATATTAAAAGAAGTTGTTTCATTTCCTGCATAGAGAAGTAAAAGGAGAAGAGGTCGCTAAAATTATAAATGATGATGTGGTTAGCAAGATATCAGGCATTGTCTCCAGACTAATTTTTGAAGATATCAACTGAGTGTTGAGACATGGTCATAGAACGATTTTTTCCCCGGTTCGGTCTTTAGTTATTTTTTTCTGAAACAGATTTGCACTGACATTCAGACCGTACACTGAAATTTAATCGTTTTGAAATTGTGGACCGATTTTTTGGGTCTCAGTCTATGGACCGATTTTCTTTCCTGTCCTGATATATATGTTGTACAAATGTGATTTATTCAATCTACTTAACTTCATATGACGTTATTGTATTTGCCAGTGCCACTAAGATAAAATACATAGAATTCTTACGTTGAGAAAAAGCAAGGAAATTTTTTTGAAGCCGAAAGATAGTTGACCAAATTAATGGAAAATATATTTCATCAATCACTCCAGAATCATCCTATACTTCCATAAAAACTGAAGAGTTTAAATATATGTAAATACAGTGATGATCAAAAATACAAATATTTTAAGTGTTAACATACACTTATTTATTACTATTACAATTTGAATGTTTTGTTCAACTACGACGGCGTCAAATTCTTCTTCACATCATCATTCATCACTCTGTTATTTACCTCTCTGGCTGATGCCCACAATTTTAAAACACAACTGATGTCATCAAAAACCTTTAATAGAATTGGTCTAGAATTTTAAATGAAATCAATCCAGTCTGAATTTATATATGAGACCGATCTTGACCGAACTTTTTTGGTGGACCGAATTAGTAATTACTAAACCTCAACACTAATATTGACTATTGAATGTGTCAGTGTTATGACCCGTAGACTCGGATAATTTGAGATAAATAATGAATAGCGTTGGATCTGAGTAAAAGAAGACCAAACTCGAGTTTTTGTATTCCTTGTTGTGTTGACATGTTTGTGTTAAGACAATATGCTAATTTTCGAGTTCGTTTGGGCTCTAGTTTTTTGAGAATTTACACATAATATGTAATTCGAGTCAAGTCGACACAACATTGATTGAAAATGACCTAAAACATTCACTTGAGACCTGCTGCTCGACTTGGCCTTGAGTCCATATTTTCAAAACTTTTGATTCGACTTGTTCTCACAAATAAAGACTCGTGACTTTACTTGAAGTCCAAAGCTAAGGCTTGTGACTCGACTTGGATACACCATTATATGTTGTGTTATCTATATATTAAATATAAATATTTTTGTGTGTGTGTCTGGGATTCAGGGTCAAACCAATAAAATCAAGGTTTTTGCTTCTTAACGCTCCACAGACGGTTCTGTTAACAATTTTTTGCCCTTAAAGCCCATGAATAGCATTTTTGTAAAAACAGGGTTTTTTACTACCAAACGACCACTTCATGTAAAATAAACACCTTAAAATTCTAAGAATTTTTTTTAAAAGGAGATAATAGTGTTTAGAGAAGAAGAAAAAACAAGAGAGAATAAGACAAAATATTTTTGACCATAACATATCTACATTATTTATTGCAGAAAAAAAAGTGAGAGAGTTCCGAATAGCATTAATTTTAATTTCTTAATGTCCTGGGCAACGCCGGGCCACTTTCACGAGTATGTATTATTTATAGAATATTTTTAATAATATTTATCTCTTTGAAATAGCAAAATTTACACCTGGTCGAGAAATCCTCTTACAGCTCATAATCTTTGTAGTAGTGTTGACTAGTCAAAATTTCCTGTTAATGAATTCTGTATTGAGTGGAGTTTGTGTTAGGCCACAATAATCTATTTTCTTGTTAGACTGAAATTAAGTTTTTGATCACTTTCACATACCTATGTAATTTGGTTGTTTCTCCTTTTTAATACAGATGTTACTCTCGTTTTAATAAGAAAGGAGGGAATGTAAGTAATTTTTAGTGTCATTTTGAGTGATACTATATATATATAAATTTGACTCATCATTACTCGAATGTTTTGATTATTAATTATAATTTGAGGTAAAGTAGAATTTTCTAAAAAGTATATTTCGTGTTATTTCGAGTAACTTTCAGATAATTGTCGGTTATTTTCGGATTCGAGAAATACTCGAATACAACACTATTATCTAGTTAACTTTTCATGGTAACAAGGCATCATGTGGAACTTTATCTTACTTTATTAAATTATTTACAATATACCATACATAGCTCATATCCAGATGTGGAGACATGATCTCGAGTCCATATTTTGAAGACTTGTGACTAGATTTGATAACAAAATCATATACTCGAAAGCTAAGACTTGCTACTCGACATGATTACACAAACAATCAAAGACTCGAAAACTAAGACCAGTGACTTGACTTGATCTCGAAACTTTACTTTAACTCGGAAGCCCAGATTAGTGACTGGACTTGATCAGACAATGGTAAGACTAGTGACTTGACTTGATCTCGCAATCAAAGGCTCAGAACTTGACTGTAACTCGAAAACAAAGAGTAGAGACTTGATATTATCATGCAATGAACGACTCGAAACTTTACTTTAACTCAAAAGTAAAAACCAGTGACTTTACTAGATCACACAATTTAAGACTCGAAAGTTGGCTTTAACTCGAAAGCTTAGACTAATAACTTGATTTGATCACACAATGCTATGACTAGTAGCTTGATTTTATCATGCAACTAAAGGCTCGAAACTTGACTTTAACTCGAAAGCAAAGACTAGTGTCATGACTTTACAACACAAGGCTAAGACTAGTAACTTGACTTTATTACACAATCAATGACTCAAAACTTGACTTTGACTGAGAAGCAAGGACTCGCCACTCGACTTGATTACGCAATCAAAGACTCGAAAGTTGACTTTAACTTGAAAGCTAAGACTTGTGTCTCGACTTGATCACATAATCCAAGACTAAACACTCTATAGTGATTTGAAAGTTATTTCAATTTTTTCCCTGATGGGTATAAAGTTCTCTTTAAAGTATACTTTTTTTACGAGGACTTGAACTAGACTCGATGAAAATATTCCAAGATTTTTGACTTGCAAGTACTACTATAAGGACTTTTCCCTACATTTTATCAATGCGCATATCCCAAAAATGGAGAAATATACATGCATGAAGCATGATGCTATGTTTTTAAACAGTGTCATAATATGCCTAAAGTGTTCATTCGCAAATCCTTCTTCCACCTTTCTACTGTTTCCTTCTTAATATTCATATTTTTTTGGCAAAATTCCAATGATTATTTCTCCTATTCGCTTCTTGTTTCGCTATCTACAGCTTTTATATATATATAATGTGTCGAAGATAGAAAAAAAATGATTTATCCTTCCCGGCCCTTTTTTCTTTGTTGTTGTTGCTGTTCATCATATTAAGGGAATATGCATTTTGAGTTTCTTCCTCCCCTCATTGGAGAAGATGAGTGTCTCATGAGTCTCAATTGAATCAACAGTATTAACAATGAATACAAATAACATTTGAAGAAGAAAAAAACACACAATTTATAGACAAATCGAATATCATTATGATGTAAAATATGTATTTTACAAATATTTTTAAATACTTTATTTCATCAATTAAACTTTTTACAAAATAAATTTAATATCATAATAATGAAATATAATAGCAAATAAATTTTATAAAAAAATACCCTTATGCATAGTGTTTATAGTGATGAATAAGTCCTCTAAGTCTCCATACTTCTTTACATTCCACAGAAATCTCTGTGAATATTTTTTTAGATATAGTCTTATTGGGGGAAAAAGAAAGAGAGTGAAAATATTGTGCACATAAGAAAAAAGACCCAAAAAGTGATATATCATAAATGTTGTGGGCCATTTACTGAGGGATGCATAAGAAGTACGGCACCTAAAGGATTCAAATAATTATGTTCTTCATCCGGATGTTATATATATATATATTTCTCGATATCTCCTAGAATGTTGAGATGGATGTGGTAATTATTATTAAGTAAAGAAACGATGTCCAATTGTTCGTTCTTTACGAGTACACTGATATCAAAATTGAATCACAATATATAAGGTTGTGGTATCTGACGATGAAGAAGAAGACGTCGTGTACGTAACACATAAAGGACATGCGATTCCTTTGGGTCTCAAGTTTTAACTGAGAGTTGTGAACATCATCTCTGAATCATGACTACTGAGTAATGGGTTGCTGCAATGAGACGTGTTTGTTAAAGATGAATGTTTCTTCTGCTTCAGTAGATCAACATTGTTTCATTCATTGCTACTCTTCTACTTCCTTGCTTCGAAGAGTAATGATCATCACTCTCTTTCTTAAATCTGCCCCTGATAAGATTTGCCACAAATACTAAGCTACTGTGAAAACTCTCAAAACTTCACCACCACCATCTTTTACTAAATATATTATAGTAAGCGAGGGGCGTGCTGCTTAAAGTAGAATGATGTGGGCGAGGCTGTCCACTAAATATACAATACTACTTTTAAATCAAATATGAAATAAAATGAAATTTCTCATCCATATCTCTTCTTCTCCTCATATGTGTACAAAACTTAGTCTGCTTGTTTCTTCTTTTCTTAAATTCCCCCTCTCTCTTCTTATGTTTTTTGGCACAGCTTCTTCTACTCCTAGCTATGATTCCCCCTCCTCTTCTCTGCTTTTAAATGACATTCATATGTTTGCGCGCGTCGTCTTTAAAATAACCGTGTATGAAAGTAGTTCTTCCTCTTTCTTCAACTAAATATGTTATTTATATATACATTTTGTGTTGAAGTTGTACAAATTGCAAGCCAGAAATGAGATGAAGGCTTTAGAGTATGTAGGTCTTGTGATGAAGAAAATGTATTCATAAAAAAATAATTCATATTAAGAGAAATAGTGAACCATTGGATGTCAAAATGGGACTAACAAATATAAGGCTAAATATAACCTTACTGTTAATCAAAAATGTATCCCTCTACTGCAAATTTATTAGATATTTGACCTAAAAATCTATTGAAAATATGTTATTATATCCTTATACAATCTTATTTCGTTAGTGAAGATGAAAATTAGCGATTACAATGATAAGGATAGGATATTTTTCTTTAATTATCCTCTTTATTACATTGATTATGTTCACATATCAGTGTTTATTATTGGCATCAAGTTGTATTCAATGCAGGTGTTAAGTCTTTTTCATTCATAAAGCGATTTGATGGAGTTAAATCATGATTTATTGTAAATTTGTGCATTTTATGTATTAAAAATATCAAGTTTGAGCCCCCAAGATGGCGTCTCCTTCAATTATAATGCAATTTATAACGTCAGTGAAAACACTTCATTACAATTCCAACGTCAGATAAAGGAAATAAGTTGATTAGTCAACTTTTTACTACACTATCAGAGTCAATCAGAGTAAAATATCATTTCTCTTATTGAATTTGCCAATATTTATTAATGGTAGAAAAACAAACATATGTGACGTTCTATTATACCCCTTTTGTCAGCTGATATCTTGTTCAATCATCTTGTCACCTCTAGGTAACAGCATTTTTTATAATAATGTATGCCAGACAAAATATTTGTAAAATAATTGTAATATTTAATCTTAATGGGGGATTTACTTGATTTTTAATCTGTTCATTTCATTATTGTAAAATTTAAATAATCGGAAGTTAACTAGCATTTGTTCCGCAACATTGTTAATTGCAAGTTGGTATAATAAATAAGTTAACCAAAAATTTTAAGTCTAGCTATCAGATCAAATGCTTACAGAGCACTCACTCCTTCCCCCCCTCCCCTTAATGCAAAATTATACACTTGTATTATATGAATATGAATAGCTTTGTATGAACGAACTCATGAGTAACGACAAAAATTCGTGTTTACCTTAATATATAGCTTTTTTAATCATTTACTATCATAATATAAAAAAATACGATATGTGGGAAATATATTTTTTACCTGTCACTTTCCAGACAGTCAGAATAATTCAAAACACTGCGTTATGCAAAATCCGTAGAGTTTGAATCTGAGTTATGCAGGAGCCCCTTGTAGTCGATAATTAATGTCGAAGAATAAGATTGTTATCAATTTTGAGGAAAAGTCATTTAATTTGCTTTTATCTTGACTAGCCACACATATTAATCTCTCTTTCTTTTATTGTGACCCATCACATTTCCTTTGTGACGTATCTGAAGTGTTTCTTCCTTATGAACTAATATTATTCAGTTATATTTAAGGTCTGGTCCTTGGGACTGGTTTAGACTGAAGAAGTTAGGACCAACACAACACTACATGTGATGAGAATAATGCAATAATGGATTTTTTTTTGTTAATGTTCCATATTTTAATGAGGTTATTCCTGACTTATACAAATTTTACACAAATGGATGACACCAGCCAACAAGAAAGAAATGAATCTTATAAATTCTAAGTTTAATTCTAAAAAGTACTCGACGCACTGATTACAAATCCATAATTAGTTTTTTCTTATCAAATATGATTTTCATGTATTTGCGATTTTAATTTGTCGAGTTTTTGTACACTTTTTACAGGTAAAAAATAAATATTCAGTGTGTAAATTAGTACATTCTTAGCAAAATTGCATATGGTTTTTAAATATCTGTTTATATTTTATATGTGATCATCCAATCCTGAGAAAATTCAACTTAAAGATTGAAAAACCACCTTATTTTAATGGTTTTGTTTGAAAAGAAATAATGCCTTGATTTTCAATTATTTTTACGCCAATTGAGTTGATTTGAAGACTAAATAAATGAAGTTTATTTGAGAATATTTAGTTCTAAAAGGTCTAGTTCAGCTCTAGGGTTTACGTTTAAATTTTTGTAACTAAAAAAATAGAAATATTAATTTATTGACATTATGTCATCCTAAAAGTCTAATATTTTATGTTAATACTTAAAAATAGAGAAATTAAGACTATTAAATTAGATTATTAGATTTATTTTGTTGTAAAGATTGGAAAACACCGCTATTCATGATTAAAAAAGGGAGTTTCAAAGCTTAATTCTGTCAAACGAATATTTGAGTTACGACAATTTAGCTCTCATCACACGTGCTGTAATATTGCAATGTTTTCAATATTATTGATTCATATTCAGTGTGTCAAATTCTACTAGAATTTAACATGGTATTTAAAACATTTCTGAAAAAGTAAAATGTTGTTCACTTGTGTAAGGAATATGTTTTGTTCAAGTTACGATTTTTTACCTATAGTTGTAGCTTACATACGGAAATGTTACTAGTTGTAACAAAAAAACGGAGAGGAATTGTTTTAATTGTTATAATATTTTACAGTAAGTATTTGATAAATAGGATAATGGAATATATTTTATTATAATCATTCTGTTGTACATAAGATGATTAGTCCAAGGAACTCTCTTTACATTTATCTTCCGTTTTTAAGTAGAATAGTTGTGAAATGAAAGGGAGAATTGAATGAAACTATATTGGTTCTTCAATTACAATCTTTATGTATTCATAAAATAGTCATATTTAGTCTATGCGAGAATATCTATGAATATCATGTATAATGATCTGGTCCGAATGACCGTCAGACAATCTTTGTACACATGTCATTTTCACCAAAAAGGACCGGATACAAAATCATAATATTTTACCTTTTCTAATGTTGAAGTCTAGCTTGAGGAATTTCAAGTCTTTAATATAACAATAAAATGTATTCTTTTGATAGATTAAAGTTGAAAACCTGCCATTTTGACTCGTAAGACAACACTAGGGTTAAGGGTACAAAAGAGTGCACCTTTTATCTACAGGGCATTCCTTGATTTATGTAAGGGCCCACTCCAACCGTTAATAAGTTGTTTGAATGGTTAGAATAATAAAAAATAGCATCAATCAATTGTATATTTATAAGATTCATAATTTAATAAATATAAATTTAATAAGACGTTGTGTGTTAAATTATGTATATTATAACTATATCCCTCTACTTTGCAGTGCAGTTGCCTCCTATGCAAATTACCAAGACACTGAGATAGTGGATGAAACTAAAGATGACGGCTACACAGCCCTGCATCTGGCTGCTATTAACAATCACTTTGATGTAGTAGAGCTCCTCATCACGTCCGGACGTGCGAGCATCAACGTTCAAAACATAAATCTCCAAACCCCTCACATTGGCCGCCTCCTTTTTCGAGAGGGATGTGATCTAAACATCACAGACAAAGATGATGACATTGATCTTCACAAGGTTCAAAGATATCACACTCTAACCCAATGAAGGCAACTGCAAGACATGGAGAATCTGGGGAAATCGTTAATGGGACTAGGGAGTCATAGAGCAGACAAAAAGTAAGTCATCAGATACATTTGCATGTTTTCTAGCTGCCAATGGTACGGATTTAACCATCAAAAACAAAAAAGGACAAAACTTTGCAGACCTTTGTCCAGACCCTAATTTATGTAAAACTCTCCCGAAATGTCAAAAGAAAAACTTTGGGGTTTGTAATAAGATCCAGACCATCATTCGAGGAGATGGAATGGTGGGAGAGCATGATGAGGAGAGTGATGATACAAATCTGGATGAGTGTATTGTCTGTTCGGATCAGAAGAAGGATATGCTATTTGTACCCTGCAGACATGTTGCAGTTTGTCATGGATGTTCAGATAAAGTGAAATGTTTCATCTGTAAGGAATACGTGATGAACGGCGTCAGGTAATAATAATTCATAAATATAGAGTCATATACATTAAATCTGTTTAAAAATAGATGAACATATTTAAAAAAAAAGGTGTATATTCTACAAATTATAGACATTCCAACATACGTATTTAATAACAGCTGTGAGCTATGAGCTATAAATACTTACTCAAAACGAGATGGGGAAAGGAAGTCGTAGAGTATAACTCAGATTCACTCTTTTGCTAGGAAGGAGGGAGGGATATGTATGTAAAACATATATTTACAATCAGCTGATTATATATGAATGTATGTATTTGAAATGTTTATACTACTACAAATTCTACTATCTATGTTCATTGTTCGTATTTAAATGTCTAAATAAGAGATGATCATATGAGCATGGGCTATAATCCAACTAGGGATGTGTTTGGGGTATTATTATTATGTTTTTGGAACGGGGTAGATACGGCTAATTGAATTTCGTACTTGAAGTATTTTAAGATGGGTGCTTTTATTTGAAAAATTGTGGTTTTAAATCCAGATATTGATACAGTGTTGATAGATGAAGGGGTGAAAAATGCAATGGGTGGCGTGAGTCTGATTAGAAATGCGTTAAATTCACGTCCATGGTGGTGTGATAATTTCTAGGACACTTTGCCGAAAACCTTATTACTAAAAGTAACTTTGGCGAAAAAATAATAAATATTTTATTTGATGATTATTTATGTTGCAATACTATGTAATTGTCTATAAGACTGCTCCAATTATCACATCTTCATAATTATAAGGTCAGAGACAACCTCGGGATGAAAGAACTCAGGTACATGGGAGCTTCAACTCATTGGATCCAAAGGATCGATTCATTCGCAATGTCCATAGAATCTCAATCATTGATTGATTTGTTGACTTCCTTAAACCTTTTTTCTCTTTCTTTTGTAATTTGTTTATTTAATTATTACACAGTTGTCATGATTTTTTTCAACTGTTGAAGCATCCTTATAACGCAATTAATCAACTATTACTTAATAAACATTTGTGTAATCATTGTAATTCGTGGCAAATAAATAAATATTTTATCTTTTAAAATGGGTGTAACATGAATGGGAATCATAACTACATAGTATTCCAGCATGAATAGTCATCAAATGCATTAACTATTTCTTCTGACTAAATGTCATGTCGGCAATAAGGTTTTCGGCTATGTGTACGTGCAAAGGTGTAATGGTATGTAGTTCGGGGGTGCAGTATAAATAAATTAATAAAGGGTATTCCATAGAGAAAGAAATACATCCCGGGTGCATAATTGAAAACTAAACCGTTTGAATTTGGAATTTTAACAAAAAAAAAAAAAATTTGGAAACTACATTAACTAAACTTTGCACTGATGTTGGTGTGGGGTATTACAATTAACTTAATTAAAATAATATTACTATTATGTCTCGTCACCTAGATTGGGTGGCAATGGGGAGTAAAGGAGACACTAGGCAAGGGATAAAGATAAAAGGTGACTATATTCTCTTGAGTTCTACAAGACACTAGTTTTAACACAAACGTGTACATCCACATAAAGGTAGATTACTAAAAAGTATTGCATTAATACATCAGGTAAACACTGGTTTTGATTTACCAGTCATTTAATTAAAATACACGACAATTAGCACATGTGTTCTATTTTTATCTATAATCTAGCCTCCATCAACTTTGATGATGGCCTTGATGAAAGCTAGAAGCTCTGACAGGTGCTAAAAATGTAATTCGGGCTCATGAAGTTCCAATGCTTTTCAATGGAAGCCTTGAGTGCTTTGATATTGGGTGCTCTTGTCCTCCAGGACATGGCCTCGACATACGGTCATAAGGATGATGTGATTAGTCTTAGCGCTCATCAAGCTATTGATAAGTGCTTGACAAAGCTGGGGTTGGTCCTGACGAACTTTTTTGTGTCAATGAGGGATGCTCCAACATTGTCAAGGTCTTTCCCCTGACTTCTTGACGGTATTCCGGATGGTGCCTTCAAAAATGTTGTCTGTCAAGAGCTCGCATGGTTTTCTATTATGAGAAGCCTCCTTGATGTCATCTGGATTAATTTTGTGTCGGGGACCACTGCCAGGCTTCGGAGTCGCTTGAATAATTTTCAAAAAACAGGTTTTCACATTTTTCTCTAAACTTCAAAATACAAACTTCTTTAATGTAATAAATATGGTACCCTTAACATTGTAAGACACATTTATATTATTTTATTTATCACCTCCAAAATTTAATAAAAATCAAGATATTTACACTTTTTACTCCAAACTTCAAAGGCTTAAAAAAATTAAAAAAAAAAAAAATCAACATGATATTCTTAAAATCAAAGTTGACTATCCTAAATATCTAACGTTTTTTTATTATTTAAGCTTTGTAACTTTGACCAAACAGATCTAAGGACCAAATCAAAATTTATCATTCAAAAAGCAACATAAATTTTATCCCTTCGGATATCAAAAATTGGTTGACTAATAAACCAGTTTTTTAGTTGAAGTTAGAGTTGTAGAATTTTATCCACTGATTTCAAAAAAGTATAATTTCTGGTATGTATCTATTCTTTTGCATTTAAAAAAGACCTGTAAATTGTTTATTTTAAAATATGATATCAGCATAAAAGCATCCTAGAATTTTAAGGAAAGGAAACATTTCCTTTTCAGACTTCTCATTCAGCCCTTATAGTGTGTACTAAGTCCATGAAGGACAGACTAACTAAGATTGCAATATATATACAGCTATTTCACGAGAATAGGTTATTTATAATAATCTATTAATATTAAAACATTTTTGGGTTAATTTACTTTTTACTTAATTAATTTGCAATTAATATTGCCAATATTTGCTATTTTTTTGCATAAAATCCTTATCACTGCTATTGACTCTGATGCAAATAGGTTCATGGAATTATATTAGTAAAATAAACTTTTGAATAATAAATTATTGACTAAATTACATATGCATATTTTGTTTAATAATTGAAATTTTTTAGTATATGCGAAATTTAAAGATTGAACCGCTCATTAGCTGCTAAATTAAATTTGTATATTTAGGTTAAATATTAAAAAAAATATATTATGGGCAAAACCCATATATAATTTTCAAAAAACAGATTTTACACATTTTCTTCTACAACTCACAAAACAAACCTCTTAAATGTAATAAAATAAGATACCTTTAAGACATATATATATTTATGTTTATCACCTCCAAAATTTTATGACAAGCATGATATCAACACTTTTAGGTTCATTCTTCAAAGGCTTTAAACTTTACAATTTAAAAACCAAAATCAACGTGACATTATATAATCAAAGTTGAATATCCTAAATATCTTTTTATAATTTGCCCAATGTAACTCTGACCCAACAGATCTGAGAACCAAAACAAAATTTATCATTCATGAAGCAACGAAAATTTTGTCCATTTTGATATCAAAATTGGTTGAGAAATAAACAAATTTTTTGGTTGAAGTCAAAGATGTAGACCTTTATCCACAGCCGACTACTTCATGGTGTTGAAGGTAAATGTGGTCCCATAGATCACCAACACCATGAAGAAGTCCAACAAGGCCACGTAAGTATTTCAGCAGTACAGGGCTCCGGTCCATACTGCTTATATTGTACAAGAATGAATGGGTAGCAACATGAACTTCTGGTCCAAGAACCTTTGGTTGGCCTCTTCAAAGCCCAGATCTGAATCCACTAGATTACTCCATTTGGTTGCAAATTGAGAAGAAGGCATGCATGTATGCCACCCGAATATTGATGCCCTGAAGATCTCTGTTAACCTGCAGTAGAGGATCATGAAAAAGGACTATGTTGTCAATGTGTGCAAGGGGTTCCGGAGGTAGTTGGAGGCTGTTATTAAGGCTGATGATGGCCAGATTTATAATTAATGTGCATTGTTATAGTAAAAAATATTATAAAATAAAATGTTCTATTTACATCATCCTGATCAATTATGAGTATTTTAATTACTAGTAAGAGTCTCAGTACTTTTTCTACATCCAGTGTGTGTCTAAATCCAAAAAATTATTGTATTTATAATATTGTACCAAGTTAATGTGCATTTCATTTCTGTATTCAGAGTGAAATATTATTTTTACTGAACCAAATTATTTGATTAATTATTTAAACTGATGAATTTGTCCTTCAAAAATAAAGAATCAACTTCAGTTTGTGTTTGTACAAGATCATTATGTAGTAAGTTTCATTTAAATAACTAATTAATATGAAATATTATTGTTCGATTGATCTTTCAATACTAATGTGATTAATTAATAAAGTCAGTATATTTGCACAATTAGTCGAAGGACTTGGAGTCGCATAATTCAAATGTAGGGATTCAAAGCCAAGATCACAATAAGAATAATTGATTATTAGATGTGTGTATTTTTAATAAAATTGTTTATGTTGATTTATTATTTTAGAGACTGAAAATTTAAATTTAATTTCTAGAGTATGATTCGAACCTTGGAGATGCATATTTTTTTAATAAGTCTGTTTTTAAGTTATACATTGAATATTTTTCTATAATATAAGCTATAATATTTATCATCAAAAGTATTAAGAATAATTTATAAGGGTCTAAAGAAGATTGTCGTTTTTCATATTTTTCATCCTAAAAACGGAAATATATCGAGTTCAGAACAAGATACAGAATCAATAACAACACTTTATTGTTTCAACAAGACTTTTACATTAGTTTTATTAATCCTACTTTTAAGTAATTCGAGACTATTATCGTTCAGAGACATTATTCATAATTAAGACAATCACCAAATTGAAGTACGATGAATAAAACTGATGTAAAAAGGTCTTTTATGATTATAAAAGTGTTTTTATTGATTCTGTATCCTCCTCTGAACTCGACATATTTCCATTTTTAGGCTAAAAAATGATGAACAAGTTATTGAAAACATATTCATCATTCACAGTAATAAGGAATATCATAGCTCATATTAAAGAAAAATATTCCATTCCAAGGACTGATCCTATTTTTAGGGGGGTGTACTAGCAAATATGCAACATTATCTTACTACTATTTACGATTTCAATGTCTCATAATGACATCATACCCCGTGATAAATAATAATAATTAATATCATACCATTGAGACAATCTTTCGATGAACTGAGAGTAATATTGTGCCATGCCCATTGCCTTTACCTTACATTCTAGAGGCCTAAAACCTTTCGATGAAATAGAATGTCCAAGGAAGTCTACCGATTTAATGAAAAACTCACATTTTTCATTGGAGAGGATCATACCAGCTGTTATAAGTCTTGATAAAACCATGCTCAACGTTTTCCAATGCTCATCCATCGACTCCGAAGCGACAAGGATATCATCAAGGTGCACAAACACATTTGGAATTCCTCGTAGAATTGAATCAATGAGTCTCTGAAATGTCTGAGCAGCATTTTTTAGACCAAAAGGCATCCTCAAATATTCATATAAACCAAATGGCGTAATGTTTGTAGTTTTATTTATAGAAGTGCTATCCATAGGTATTTGGTTATATGGTCTATGTAAATCCATTTTACTAAAAACAGACATACTTTTTTAGTAGAGCCACCAAATATCTTATATTTGGGAGAGGATACCGATCAAGGTCCGTGAACCTATTTAATTGACGATAGTCGCCGCACATTTGCCAGCTTCCTTTGGGTTTTGGAACAACGTGAATAGCGGAAGAAAAATTAGAAGAAGACGATCGTAGCATTCCTTTCTTCAACAAATCGTTGATTTTGTCTCGTACAAAATTTAACTTCTCACCATCTAACTCGCGTGATTTCGCAAAGCAAGGAGGACCTTTCGTCTCCATATGGTGTTCAACTCCGTGAGCTGGATAAGTTTCAATGAAACTTTTATTATTAAAGACATAATTATATTACATGTATTATATCTACAATTTGATTTCTTGAGTCTTCGATAGTTCTGAAATGAAGCACGGTTAATCTCTGAATAACTTTTTATTGAAAATATAAACTCCAAATCTTAAATGATATAAAAAATCTGCACCAAAAGTTGAACGACCACTTTGTACCACAATAAATTTTCATTGGAAATCTCCTAGATTTTCTAAATTGAGAGTTAAAGTTACTATACCAATAACATCAACAAGGGCTCCTCCATATCCAATAATAGGGGAGAGTTTTTCTCGAACAAAACTTTTACATTTTTTAAATGGAATAACCGACACTTGCACTCCTGTATCTACCAGAAAGTTAATGAAATTTGAATTGTCTTTGATGAAAAAGAAGTTTGATGATTTATTTACAACCTTGGTCTCGTGCAACCGAGGGCAATTTAGTTTTTTGAAACAAAAACAAAAAATTGGCAACTAGCCCCTGAACAGGTAGATGTGTTCCTTCCAAATTTAGAATGATAATAGCAGATTTATTTCTCCTTAGATTTAGTAAATTTGGACGTGTTATGAAGAGGTTTTTTGAAAACATGATTGATAGGAGCCGAAGCGGACGAGTCTTCAACAGTGGAAATATGTAAATTGCTAAGTTCTTTGGCTGCAACACACATTTGCTTCAACTCTTCAACTGAATGGGACTGTGCTCTCAAGTAACCTTGCTGGTCTTTAGGCATATTTCTGATGAGGGCCTCCCTTATTAAATGATGACACAAATCATGGATGTATTTCTAGTCAAGGAGACGCTAAACTTCAACTATAATTTCCCTAGGGGAAAATCCCGATGAATCGCACAGCATATCAGAAATTGTTTTAATTCTATCTGAAAGTGAGAGACCATATTTCTGTAAAATTGCCTTTTTTGCACAATCATACATGAGTCCTTCTTTTTAATAGGAATAGACCTAAAAACTTCACCAGGTAATGCTGAAGCCATTAAACAATATTTGGTCTGATCTTCATTGATCTTCCTCATCAAAAAATCCAGCTCAATTCTTCGAAACCAATTTTCCGGATCCATCGCCAATAATTTTGGAAGACGTAATTCTGCTACGGCAAGAGTTGCTGACCTCTTCCGCAACGTACTTTTGTTCGATCTGAGGAACATTGTCCGCATGGTCTTGACCATCAGAATGAGATTTTTAGGAGGCATGATATCACGTCAGGGTCACCAATGTTAAGATTTAAATATCTTTATTTTAACTGTGTAAAAATGATCATTCCTTTATACGAAAATAAAAAGGATACAAGGTACTATGATGAATATTTAATATCATCTAAACAAGTCGAACTCCTAAATGTATATTAATATATAAATATTATTTTCCAAAATATATTTTGTGTTGTCATTATTGTGTCTGAGATTGGTCTTCATATTATGTTTCATACATATTAACACAAAATAAAAAGATGATTTATTTTGCAAAATGCACGATTTTCTACATTGCCCGTAACATATATATTCTTAGAAACATATAAAATGTTGTGTACTCCGAAGAAATTGCAACTTGCTTATATAAGTTGTAAATTGTATAGACTTGTGCACAACATTTTTATTTATACATTTAAAGTTTACAAGCGCATGAAAGATGTGTCTGGCCTCAAAGATCTTCTTCGAAGCTGCAAAACACTATTTTTTAGGAAAAACCAGCCATATCTATTGTCTAATTCCCAAAAAAGAAGTCCCTAGACCAGTCTACCGTGTCAAAGGGGGTCAAGGCTGATGGATAGGAAGTCAAAGAGATTTGAGGGAGGGCATTCTCAACTCAAAGCATCAACAATACCGTAAGGAATGTTGTAAGAGTCTTCTTAACTAACTTTTGTCAACCCCAGAACCCGGACCTTAGCCTGCTGGAATACATCATCTGGTGGTAAATAGAGTTCAAAGGCTGCCAAATCCGCCAAGACAACATTGCCGACGTAAAGTCCATTGTGAATAAGAAATGGAAGAAGATGAACTGGAGGTACATCTCACATGTGTTTGTGGCCTTTTGACCTCGCTTGGTGGCTTGGTGTTCCTGTATGTATGTATATTATAAACCCTTCTTTGATATTTACCATGTCCGAGTTTATTTGACTTCATTCAGATTAAAATGAACTATGTCATTCAAGGTGGTGTAAGACTTAATCACAATTTGGAACTCACCATCACTGCGTCCTCTATTCTTTTCGAAGAGTGTAATTCGGCACAGCCCTGAATCACAGCCATTAAAAAAAATAAGACCAAAATTAATTATTAACGTTAGGTACTAATCGTGAGTAAAGAAAACGAATACTTCACTCATTATTGGTGTTGTGATATTTTACCTGGATAATATTCTAACTATAAATCCTAAGCATTTTATAGCGTGCCTACTTTTTGGTTGTAGGCAACCTGTTTTTTTTTGTTGTTTTTTTTTGTTTCAAGGGTTAATTGTATCGGTCGAGAAAGAAAAATAAGTGAAAATCAACACATATTAATGTGTTACTCCATCTCATGTTTTATATGTTATTTAAGTATTTGAGTGTGCTGAATAATACTACTTGAGCAGATAGTCCCTAGAGCAGTGATTCCCAACCGGGCTCTGCAGTGCAGTGTCTGGGGCTCCTTGAGGTTATCAAGAAATATCTTTTCTAAAAAAAGGTCATACAAAATCATGGGCCCAAATAAGATTATCCCTAAAAAACTACACCTAGCTGATCTACAGTGATAAAACTTAACTTGAAGATCCATATATCCTTTTATAGCACAAGGGATTTCATAAGCTGTAACAGAATCCGGTACTAATTTTGATACGACCGTTAACCAATTGAGATCTTCATAGCAACTAGCCTCCATTTTTTTAAATATTTCTCATAATATGAACACCTCCACCCCCAAAAAACATAACATAAAAATTAATTAGGTCAAGGAGGCAGTGAATTCAACCAGAAAGTCTATTTCATTTTTTGAAGCAAAAATTGAACATTGAGATTACAGTTTATTCATGAAGATCATAAAGTATGCATGATATAAAACCATAATTTACAGACAAGGAAATTATCGTAAATAGAGACGAAGTGAGTGGCATCTCATAAAATATACAATACCTAAAATGAGTACGTGAATGAACAGTGGCTGTATATTCTGCTTTAGGATCAAGGCAAAATGGAGCTGGAAAGTTAAAATAATTTTCTTTATCTTTTCCATTATATTGTATAACACCAGATGAGCTCCCACAGACCAAATTCTCCTTTTTAACACTAACTTCGACTTTGTTGGAACTTTTTAATGCTAATACAATGAGACCAGATATAGCAACTGAACTAGTCGCATCAAGAGTAAACCATGACGATTTGACCATCGTATATATCAGATTACTTATAATATTACAGTTTGAATATAAACAAAACGTATGAGATCTCCATGACAGGGATTTTAATTTAATTACAAAAAAAAAAAAAAAAAAAGGAGTAAGACAAATTGATTAAATTAATTATTATCTTAAGTTACCTTGAGGATCAATCAATGTTTTATTTAAAAATAAGTCGACAAGCTCATCGGATCTCAAAGCACATGATGGTACATCCAACTCCCATATATACTTGGCACTCATGTTTTCAAAACATATATGATTAAAGGCTGATCCAAGTGCTTCTCTTTTTTTAGATTCCACGTTGTGTAATTTTACAGTACTGCACAAATACCTATATGATATATTCCTTAATAAGAAAAGGCAACATGTACTTTTTAGAGTAATAGAAGAGCTCAAATACAATGTTTTCATTCAAGGTAAAGAGGCTCCACATCTGGAACTTCAATATGAACCGTTCCCATCACTGATTCCTTAAAGACACCCTTGAACATTGCCTCAAACACTGTACTTCCAATACACAAAATGAATTTATGTGCTGGAATTTTCTTAGGATCTAAAAACAAATTTGAAATAATTAATTAACAACTATGAATTATAACTCAGCAGTCATATTAAATCAATTCATAATCTTTTAACAATCCCATCAATTTGCATATTAAGAGTTAATTTAGAAATACAAAAATCGTATAGTGAGTAACTATTATTAATTATAGTTATATAATTTCCTTTAGATCCAACGTTGAAAGTAACATCCGCCAAATGTGGGTTTAGGTAAAGAAATGTACACTTATCATACTTGTTCTTCTTATTTAATTGCCAGCCTAAATTATTTGTGGAATTGATGTCTTCATCTACTGAAACTTAATGCAATCCCATGGCTCATGAATGATACAATTTTTATGTAATATTTAATTCTTAATTAGGTTATTATCTTATTTTCAATAAGCAATAGCCAATAAGACTTGTAACTGAGAAATAAAAAAACTTAGTTCTCTGTTGATCATGTACCATATTTTTTGTGTAGCTCATAATACAACTGAATTCCAATCGATTTTTGTATAATATTTATTTGTAGGTTTCCTATTGACTATTATTGTAAAGTACTCATCTTACTTTAATCGAGATAATACCAACTCCTGGTCAACTTCATAATGTAAAAGATATGTTTTGCCGGTATTTTAAAAAAATAACATGAATATGTATCTTGAGTGATGCTAATCGTTAGCATTTTTTAGCTCACCTCTTTTTTTTTTTTTTGAGTTGGCAAACTCAAGATACATAGAGAGCGTTTTCATGTGACGTCACAATTTTGATGTCGTCCATTTTGGGGGACTAAGCAACCAAGTTTTATAACAATGAAAATCCATTTTTGATTCATATTAAGGGAAATAGTCAACTATTGAATCACAAAATGGAACTAACAAATAAAAGTGCTTTGGATTACAAGTATTGCATGCACCTGAATAAGGAGAGGTAATAAGTATTTTATATCCAGAGTTGTGGCCACCTGCTCACAGCATAGAGGAACAAGCCATTGGAATGATTACGAGAGATTGACTATCATAGTCGTTATATTTATTAGCACGTTGACCAGCAAAAAGGTAGACAAAAGAATAAATATATAAAACAAAGTAACGAGCACATACACAGTAAGCCCTTCACAATATGAGTGTCATAATATAAATAATACGAATACATTATATCACCCCCAATCAACTTTTGCGAGGGCGAAGTTGATAAATATGTCTGGTTCTAGTTTTGGAACCAATCTTCACAGTCCAGAGACCATAGTTCCAACTGTGGTGCCAGGAAACCATTTTGGATCATTTGGCTGATAACCCTTGCACCAGATAGGCATGTCCTTCGAGAGAGACTTCACAGCACGAGAGTGTTGAGGAAGATAACCATCTAGGCGGGTCAGAGTCGTTCGAGAGAACAATAGTTCAGCAGGGATAATTCCAGAGACGAGAGGGGTTGCACAATAGGAAAAGAGGAGCCCATCCTTCAAAAATTAGGGATTTTCCTACAGAGATCGTTTACAATTATAAGAGCACGCTCAGCCTGGCCGTTAGACTATGGATGATAAGGAGGAGAGCGTGAGAAGGAAGTGGTCCTTTCTAGTATATTTGACTCGAATTGTGAACCTAATGGAGAACCATTATCAGAATGGGCACTCTTAGGAAAACCAAATCTTGTGAACCATTATAAGAGCTGGGAGAGAGTAGTTTGAGTTGAAGTGTTGTTCATTATGGCAGCCTCATTCCACTTCGAACCAGCATCCATTAGGATTAAAATGACCTTTTTATTAATATTCGTGTGGTCGACATGGACTCGTTTCCAAGCGTTGACAGGAGCAAAAGGGATAAATTGTGAAAGAGAAGAGGATGCTTTTGTCTGGCAGATGGTACAGTCGTTGACATGGTTGAGGATTTTGGAATTGATGTATGGCCACCAGAAATTAAAATGAGCGATGGTCTTCATTTTGACAATACCACAGTGTGTGAGGTGTAGTTCTTCCTGGAATTTCTTTTGAAGAGCGGAAGGGATGACCAAACAAATTCCCTAGCAAAGAAGATTGTCGTTTACAGAAAATAGATTTCGCTTCCTCAGGAACACTTTCGCTTTGATTTCGGTCCAGTTCCCATATTTGGCAGCTTTTATAACATAAGAGAGTTCCTCCTCTCGTTGAGTAGAGCTTTGATGACATTGCACATGAAGGCAGTCATAGGATCTTGATGGGAAGGAGGATTATCGATTGGACCACGAGAAAAAGCATCAGCATGGGATAGAGAGAAGCCTTTAACATGGATCATTAAATAGTTAAAGAAGGCCAACTTAGTAGCTTTAATCTGGAATGAGCGACCAAACAGAGACCGATAAGCAATATTTTGCAGTCTCAGTTTGAATATATAGGTTCTGGTTCTAGCAGTACAAGAATATTAGCGTTCAAATGAGCTAGAACTGACTAAAACCGGTTCATTCATTGTCGAGATGGTGCCAAAAGGCAAAGTATATCCGATTTGATTCGCACCCAGCACAGCAATAAGACAAGAAAAACTGGACTATGGGCTAGCCGAGAAACTCCAGGAACGACCGCTACCTCCCATACGCGGTCCATGAGGTTCCATCGGTCAACCAAACTAAGTTCCCAGCCTCCATTATGCTGCTGAGAATCCTGGCATCAGAGAGGAAGATGATAACCCCTTATTGGTTCTTGAGAGGATTGAAAATTTGGGCCAAGGAGTACCAGGAAGTCTTCAAGGTGGTCGTCTTGCCCTGGGTGATGTCCAACTATCCAGAGGGAAAATATGGCTACACCCAATGTAACTACCTCCGTTGTTGTGACCATTTAAGCCGTTGTTTTTGCCTTTTATGAGTTTTTTGAACATCATTTCTTGGAGCTTATGAACCATAGCTAATCCTTAAGTGACAAAAAAGTAATATTTATAGACTATGTAATATTGGAAAACCTAATGATCATACCAAAGTCTTTAAGCGAAGTAAGTAGTCTCAGACAAACTAGTTGCGAACCATCCAAAGCTACTACCCCCGTTGTTGTGACCATTTAAGCAGTTGTTTTTGCCCTTTACTGAGTTGTGTATCATAATTCTTGATATGTTTAGCTAAAATAAAATCATATTTTATGGTTAGATTTAAAAAAAAATTGAATACTTACTGTGAGATAGTACAAAATTCAGAGTTCCATTTCGATATTCGTAAATACTTTTTACTGATAACATGATCATCATTTGGTGTGGATGACTCAAAACATTTTTATATGTATTTCTATATATGACATCAGTACCAACATCCTCCATTAATTTAATGATGGTTCCTCGGGAAGGGATATGTTTACCCTTGTATTTCTCCATAAATTTTTTGAACGTAGATGATTAGCAATGGATAAGGTTATATTACATGCAATAAGCATCGTTGTGAGATCAAAGTTAAAGTCTGACTTGATGTATTCATCGTCAAATTGATTTTATAGATCAATATCCATACTCTTGTTATGATATGAGGATAATGAGTGGCGTGTAATTCTAGACAGGGGACTAAAAGCACATTTATATCGACAAATCCGACAAACCATCTGTTTCTCATCCGGTAAGTATTTTCCAAATTCCTGGGCCTCCATTTTCATAAATCCAGACAGAAGGCGACGTCATTTTGGGGATTTTATTCAGTTCTCTATCGACTATCACCATCTCATATTATATTAATATTGAATAATAAAGGCGGGAATGATAACGTTCATGATTGATAGAAGAGCATGTATATTATTTAATCAATGATGCCATAAGTAATTCTTCTTTTCTCCTCGCACGCTTTTGTATTCTTACCAAAATTATCACCCTTAATTATAATTAGTAATTGTGTGTATCCTTCATTATAATAGTATGTTGTTATACAAGCATAAATCACCAGGGGTCTTTTTTTGATGCTCTTAATAAGGAGTAATATCGCCGGATATTACTACATAATTTTTATATCTAAGATAAGTAATTAAGGTTTAAAATTTTACTGCATGGATTAACTTTTCTTTTCTTAGATAAACATGAAATAAATGAAAGTGGGATTGTAGAAGCTGTTCGTACTAAGATTGGAAGAAGATATGGATTTAAATCTAACATTATTTTATGATTTTGACATTTACTTTATTATTAATAATTAAGATCTTATCGGTAGAGATTTTTCTATCCTGTGCACAATTGTATATGCAACTTGCACATGAGGAAAAAAGGGTGATGATATTTTTTATTAAACCCCACGCCTGGCTTGTGTTTTGCAACCTAAAGTTATGACATATTGAACTGAATTCCGATGTTAGAACAAGAAAATATTATTTGGATCAATCTATTATTTCAATATTCTGTGTTTATAATTTATTGTTATTATTAGTTATATGATTCTAATTGTTTAATTTTGTATATTTAACTTAAATGTATGATGGTTTATTTTTTAGTATGTAGATTATATTTAATTTAAGCCTTCTATTTTAAACTTGGAACTTCAAATATATTTCGAAATACTCTTACTTTGTCGTTTTATTAGTTATTATTCTGAGAATATGGTTCATAATGAATTACAATTTCATAGAATGTGACGTTTTCAAATCCACTGTAACGGATAAAAACCGTCTAAGTCAATTATACGTAGTATATTTTTATTAAACATTTTGCTAATAAATTCTTTCGTTATACCCTCAAAAATCATATAATAAAATAATATATATAAATAATCATAATACAGCAGGCAGATGATAATCTCATCAGTATTTAAACAATAATACCATATGTCTTTCTCCCCCCCTTCTACTCGCACGCGTTATTCTCTACAATATTATCAACTATAGTTATGGTATAACTATAGTTGATAATATTGTAGAGAATAACGCGTGCGAGTAGAAGGGGGGGAGAAAGACATATGGTATTATTGTTTAAATACTGATGAGATTATCATCTGCCTGCTGTATTATGATTATTTATATATATTATTTTATTATATGATTTTTGAGGGTATAACGAAAGAATTTATTAGCAAATTGTTTAATAAAAATATACTACATATAATTGACTTAGACGGTTTTTATCCGTTACAGTGGATTTGAAAACGTCACATTCTATGAAATTGTAAATCATTATGAACCATATTCTCAGAATAATAACTAATAAAACGACAAAGTAAGAGTATTTCGAAATATATTTGAAGTTCCAAGTTTAAAATAGAAGGCTTAAATTAAATATAATCTACATACTAAATAATAAACCATCATACATTTAAGTTAAACAATTAGAATCATATAACTAATAATAACAATAAATTATAAACACAGAATATTGAAATAATAGATTGATCCAAATAATATTTTCTTGTTCTAACATCGGAATTCAGTTCAATATGTCATAACTTTAGGTTGCAAAACACAAGCCAGGCGTGGGGTTTAATAAAAAATATCATCACCCTTTTTTCCTCATGTGCAAGTTGCATATACAATTGTGCACAGGATAGAAAAATCTCTACCGATAAGATCTTAATTATTAATAATAAAGTAAATGTCAAAATCATAAAATAATGTTAGATTTAAATCCATATCTTCTTCCAATCTTAGTACGAACAGCTTCTAGAATCCCACTTTCATTTATTTCATGTTTATCTAAGAAAAGAAACGTTAATCCATGCAGTAAAATTTTAAACCTTAATTACTTATCTTAGATATAAAAACATTTGATTTGAACATCATTTCTTGGAGCTTATGAACCATAGCTAATCCTTAAGTACACACAATTGTTAAATAAAAAGTAATATTTATAGACTATGTAATATTGGAAAACCTAATGATCATACCAAATTCTTTAAGCGAAGTAAGTAGTCTCAGACAAACTAGTTGCGAACCATCCAAAGCTACTACCCCCGTTGTTGTGACCATTTAAGCAGTTGTTTTTGCCCTTTACTGAGTTGTGTATCATAATTCTTGATATGTTTAGCTAAAATAAAATCATATTTTATGGTTAGATTTAAAAAAAAATTGAATACTTACTGTGAGATAGTACAAAATTCAGAGTTCCATTTCGATATTCGTAAATACTTTTTACTGATAACTTGATCATCATTTGGTGTGGATGACTCAAAACATTTTTATATGTATTTCTATATATGACATCAGTACCAACATCCTCCATTAATTTAATGATGGTTCCTCGGGAAGGGATATGTTTACCCTTGTATTTCTCCATAAATTTTTTGAACGTAGATGATTAGCAATGGATAAGGTTATATTACATGCAATAAGCATCGTTGTGAGATCAAAGTTAAAGTCTGACTTGATGTATTCATCGTCAAATTGATTTTATAGATGAATATCCATACTCTTGTTATGAGATGAGGATAATGAGTGGCGTGTAATTCTGGACAGGGGACTAAAGGCACATTTATATCGACAAATCCGACAAACCATCCGGTAAGTATTTTCCAAATTCCTGGGCCTCCATTTTCATAAATCCAGACAGAAGGCGACGTCATTTTGGGGATTTTATTCAGTTTTCTATAGACTATCACCATCTCATATTATATTAATATTGAATAATAAAGGCGGGAATGATAACGTTCATGATTGATAGAAGAAGATGTATATTATTTAATCAATGATGCCATAAGTATTTCTTCTTTTCTCCTCGCACGCTTTTGTATTCTTACCAAATTTATCACCCTTAGGTATAACCTTATATTTTTATTAGCCTTGATACTATGTATATCTGTGTATTGTTATTATTTAAGAAACGTCTTACCAGTTTTGAAAATAGAAAAATAGAATATATGTGTGATACGCGTGAACGGATATAATTAGAAGTCTCTCATGATTATTTCAAGATTTTCTTTTTTTTTAACCTGCAATACCCCATTGGCCATTATTATTACTCAGTCAGAGTTATTATAATCGTAAAAAAGTCGACAGTACATATTATAAATAAAACATTCACAAAAAAAAAAAAAAAAAGGAGGCGAGAAAAAAAAAACATGATCAAAAAACAGGATTTGACAAATTAATGAAATAATCATATAAAAATATAAAACAATCACAAAACGGATTTTAAAAGGCTAAATTCGTTAAGAGCAATGTAGGCTATATTTGTATGGAGTTTAATATTTTCAAAATTCGACCTTGTTATCGTATTTTGCAATGTTGAAATAGATTTGGATGCAATTGTGAACGGAAGAGTCACGTTGTAACAAACATAAATTTTTTCCTCTTGTGTCGGCCCTCTCCCTAGATAGTGAGCTCCCGCAAATACAAATTCAACTATCTGGTTCCTCTGTTATCTTTCGGACATAAACAAACCTTTATTCATAAATCATACTTGATGGTCGATGGGTAATTTCGAACATACTTATAAGATATCTCAATTATGATTTTTTTAACATTACAACTTATCTGAAAATTTTCTACATATATAAGCTTTCCTTCACCAAAATATGTACATGCAATATTCATGCAAAATATGGTACTATTTAATCAAAATAATATTATCAAGAAAATGTCTTAATATTAGTTATAATTTATTATATGATACAAATAGCATTAAATATTAATTTTCATAATATAAAACTTTGGTTACGAATATCAATCAATATACAAGGTGGATATAACAAATTGTAAATAGCATGTGTGTAAATTAAATGCAAACTATAATAATTTTTACACGAGGCTGTAGATGTTCATTCCTTACATTCCATAGTGCTTAAAAAGTACATCTAATCATCGTTAGACCTGAGATACAAGTATATATCTTCTATTTGAAAGAACATTCAAGTATGACGTCTTACTAATAGACCGGAGACCGTAAGTATAGAAAAGCACAATTAAGATGTTTTGATGGTGCAAATAAAATATTTAAAGTATACATTAATGGAGAATAGTAGAAACGGCAAAGAATAATCAAAATAGTCTAAATGATTTAATATTAAAGGGTGTGAACGTAAATACAAAGTCATGTGGATTCAATATATATCGAAGAAATCAAAGCTGTAGAAGATTGTGGAACAAGAGCCAAGCAAGATTGTGTAGACAGTGGTTTCCAATTTCCTCATAAGAATGGGAAAGTTTGCCCTGCAAAAAGCGTCGAATGCACAAGATGTGGTAAGAGAGGCCACTATGCAAGAGTATGCAGGTGTCTCAAAGAAAACTCTAATTCGATCATCAATTCTATTCAAAAATCTGAACTGAATAAATTACCCATTGATGCATTGAATACCCATGGAAATTACTTCAAAAATATAATAGCTACACATGACAGTGGTGCAATTGTATCTGTTGCTGGATCAAGAGTTCAAAGTAAATATCGATTCCAACCCAATTAAAAGAGTATCGTTTAGAATATATCTTTAACTGAAATTATTTATTTATTTTCACATGAAGGAAGAGGGATTGTTGTATATTATTAATATATAACTTTATAAATGTATATTTTATTCTGTAGATTTATGCAGTACAAAATATATTGTTAGTTAGAGAACATCAAACCCATCATTACAGGAAGATTACTCATAACTAAGGGTGATAATTTTGGTAAGAATACAAAAGCGTGCGAGGAGAAGAGAAGAAATACTTATGGCATCATTGATTAAATAATATACATCTTCTTCTATTAAGCAAGAACGTTATCATTCCCGCCTTTATTATTCAATATTAATATTAGATGGGGATAGTCGATAGAGAACTGAATAAAATGCCTAAAATAACGTCGCCTTCTGTCTGGATTTCTGAAAATGGAGGCCTAGGAATTTGGAAAATACTTACCGGATGAGAAACAGATGGTTTGTTGGATTTGTCGATATAAATGTGCCTTTAGTCCCCTGTCTAGAATTACACGCCACTCATTATCCTCATCTCATAACTAGAGTATGGATATTCATCTATAAAATCAATTTAACGATGAATACATCAAGTCAAACATTAACTCTGATCTCACAACGATGCTTATTGCATGTACCTTATCCATTGATAATTATCTACGCTCAAAAAATTTATGGAGAAATACAAGGGTAAACATATCCCTTCCCAAGGAACCATCATTAAATTAATAGAGGATGTTGGTACTGATGTCATTTATAGAAATACATATAAAAATGTTTTGAGTCATCCACACCAAATGACGATCAAGTTATCAGTAAAAAGTATAAAATATTTACTAATTTCGAAATGGAACTCTGAATTTTGTACTATCTCACAGTAAGTATTCGCTTTTTTTAAATCTAACCCTAAAATATGATTCTATTTTAGCTAAACATATCAAGAATTATGAAACACAACTCAGTAAAGGGCAAAAACAACTGCTTAAATGGTCACAACAACGGGGGTAGTAGCTTTGGATGGTTTGCAACTAGTTTGTCTGAGACTACTTACTTCGCTTTAAGACTTGGGTATGATAATTAGGTTTTCCAATATAACATAGTCAATAAATATTACTTTTTTATCACTTAAGGCTTAGCTATGGTTGATGGGCTCCAAGAAGTGGTGTTCAGAAAACTCATAAAAGGCAAAAACAACTGTTTAAATGGTCACAACAACAGGGGTAGTTACATTGGGTACATTATAATTAGCAATTGTGTATATCCTTCATGATAATAGTAGGTTGTTATATAAGCATACCTAAATAACGGGGAAAAATCTTTTTTGATGCTCTTAATAGGGAGTAATATCGCCGGACATTACTACATAATTAGCTTTTGCTCTAAATCTTTACGATGAATTTATTTATAAAATTTTTTTATTAGTATATTTATTGTCTAATTTTATGATTTTGACATTTACTTTATTATTAATAATTAGTTAGATCTCATCGGTAGAGATATATCTATCCTGGGCACAATTGTATATAGCAACTTCCACATGAAGAAGAGGGGTGATTATCTTTTTGATTAAACTCCACGTCTCGCTTGTGTATTGCAACCTAAAGTTATGACATATTTAACTGAATTCCGATGGTAAAAGAAGAAAAAATTATCTGGATCAATCTATTATTTCAATATTCTGTATTTATAATTTATTATTATTAATAGTTATATGATTTTAATTGTTTAATTTTGTATATTTAACTTAAATGTTTAATGGTTTATTTTTTAGTATGTAGATTATATTTAATTACAGCCTTCTTTTTTAAACTTTGAGCTTCAAATATATTTCAAATACTCTACTTTGTCGTTTCATTAGCTATTATTCTGAGAATAAGGTTCATAATGAATTACAATTTCATGGAGTATGACGTTTTCAAATCTACTGCAACGGATAAAAAACGTCGAAGTCAATTATACGTAGTATATCTTCATTAAACATTTTGCTAATAAATACATTCGTTATACCCTCAAAAATCATAATAAAGCAGGCAGATGATAATCACATCAGTATTTTAAACAATGACACCATATGTCTTTTTTCCCCCTCCTCCTTGCACGCGTTTTTCTCTACAATATTATCAACTATATTTATAATATATTCGGAAGGAGGCCTTGATACTCAGGATAGCAGTGTAGGTTTTGATCCACCTTAGGGACCAGCTGTCCATCTGCACAACCTGTTGGCCGAGGTATGTTTTTAAAATAAAATTGAGTCTCTCGTGATAATTTCTTAATATACTATAATTTGATTGTCTGAATACTCTATAAATTTCAATGCAAAAGATCAGAGATGTAACATTTTAATATAATTGGCCTCAGAACCTATTAAATTAAATTTCTTGAAAAATGTCTAAAAAAAACAAGCCTATTAAATACAAATTTATTTCAAAAATGTAAAAAAAAGGCTAGATCAGTGGTTCCCAACCTTTCAAATATAGCGACCCATTTTAGAACAAGCAATCAGGAAGCGACCCCAATCCTTAAATATATTATACACATTCATTTTTTCTATAACAAACTGTCATATATTGCGATTTATTCGTGAATTAACTCTACATTCCGTAAATATATTATTAATTTAAAATTTATTCATAAAAAATTTCAAAGCTCCTACAAAACATTAATTAATTGCAAATCAATTCCAAATTATTCGAACAAACAAATTTCACACCGCTATGTAAAGTATATTTATGAACTGACCATAATGAGACGGCTGTTATTGTAGTTTTTTAGCTATCAATTCTATCCTGGACTCTGTTGTCGATATGGCACACCTCAAGTCGTCTTCCACATATAATTTATTTCGGTACTTGTTTTTAAGGATGTGAAGTTGGGATAATGCTGTTTCACATAAGTAAGTTATTGGGAACGGCAATAAATTCCTTATTGCGATTTCTGATATAACTGGGAATTTTTTAAAATTTTTTGCCCAAAATTCTTGTAATTGCAGTTCACTAAGCCATGATTTAGCTTCAAAGCTGTTTTTTTAAGTCGATGAGCTCTTCTTCAACTGCTTTAGTGACATCAGATACACTGGCATTAAAAGGGTTGATTGTAAGGGGGAAAGATTTGGAATATTCATCAGGAAAATATTTTCTTATTTGAACAGTAATATTTTTCAAATGTTCTTGTATACAAGTCATACAAGTCTTCGATGCCAATTTCATTTGCCGCTTCTTCAAAAAGTTGTGCAAGTGTTGGGGAACAAGTATAATTTCTTTTGATTAATTTTGTTGATCCTGAGTTCCAATTTCATTTTGAAAGACGATATATTTTCAGAAAAAGATATTATCTTTACTCTGTAATCCTGTATTAATACTATTAAATATACCAAAAATATCGACCATGTATGCCAATTTGCACAACGTAAATTCATCCGTAAACAATGATTCATATTCGCTGGCATTTTGAAAATCGAGAAATATTTGCAGCTCTCCTCTCAATTCAAAAAATCTCTTCAACGCCTTTCCTTTCGAGAGCCACCTTACCTCTGTGTAAAACAATAGTGCTTCATGGGGAACCCAAATCTCCACATAAAATTCTGAAGAGCCGTGTTGCTAGTGACCTTGATTTAACGACATTTACGGCTTGTCGATGAATCATGCAGTGAGTCCCAATTACTTCTGGACTCATCTTTTTAACTAACGATTGGAAGCCAGACTTACAACCGAGCATTGCAGGTGGCCTGTCTGTACAAACTCCGCACAATTTCACCCATTCGATTGAATGTACTTTCAAGAAATCATCAATTAAATCAAAAATATCAGCAGCAGTAGTTAACGTTTGCAGAGGCATACAAAACAAGAAATCTTCCTTGATTTTTTTATTTTTATAATAACGAACATACACAAGAAGTTGTGCAAAGTTTGTCACATCAATAGTTTCATCAAGTTGTATGCTGAACAGCCCAGTAGGAGTTTCTTTTAATTCTTGAATAATTTGGCATAAAATATCCTCCGACATATCTGTTATCCTTCGTTTCACCGTATTGTTTGACACGGATAGAGGCGATAATTTATTTACTGCTTCAGGACCGATCATGAGACGCACAATATCTTTGATGCATGGAAAAATTAGATTCTCATTTATTGTGTGTGGTTTTTTAGCTTGTGCTATTCTTAATACAACCATGTATGAAGCTTCAATGGCGGCTAAATTTTTGTTTTGAAATAATCCACTGCTATCAAGGCGGCGACTTTTAACACCATCAACTTTTGCTTTTAAAAAAAAAAACAATACTTTTATCTTTTAAAGCAGGGTGCTTAGTTTAGAGATGTCTTTGAAGTGTAGCTGGTTTCATAGACTCAAGGCCCATGGGCATTAACTATGTCAGTGAATCGCCACTTCAAGAAATCATCGCAGTATTTTCTCTTTCTTACACTCATTTTTAAAGGGTTAACAATCACTCGAATAAAGCTCACTTTCACTGCAGGTGCGACAACAACACTGATTGGAGGAGCGACAATGGTGGCGCAACCAAACCAAAACATGTTCAATACCGTCTCAGACGTTGTGTTGAGTGACTTAAGGAAATGTTGCATTTATTTTCATAGTGAGAATTTTATAATTGTATTTATTTAACTGTCTTCATTTTTTACCGTGTTATATATAATATTCACGTTCGGGTCAAACTCGATTAGCGACCCCATGGCATTGGTGTCGCAACCCATAGGTTGGGAACCACTGGGCTAGATCTAATTATTTAAGGCCAAACTACTTAAAAAAGCTAATCTGGCAACCCTGTTAGAATCCCAGAAAATATAAGATACCGTCAAATATTTTTCAATTTTTATACGTATTATGAGCGTTCTACGCGTTTTGATGATATTGCAGCACACACTATTGGAAATTTTATAGATTGACTGGGCATTTTACACTAGCCCACTCTAATTTTCTACATTGCCCCTAATATGTATTTCATCAGCCCACAAGTTGTGCAACATATAAGTATGACCCGGAGTAGGTTCATAACTGTTGTGTCTTGACGAAGGTTGCAGAATTACCAATTATTTATTAAAAGGAGGGATCCAGGACGACCGAGAGAAATGAGGAGAAGGAAAGGCGTGGAGGAATAAGGACAAGGCTTATTTATTGGAACATCTATATTCTTAGTAAAACAAAAACCTACTCTGGTATATACATAGAATATAAAACTATTTATACTTATAAAAAGTTAAAAACAGTACTTTACATATATATATATACATACAAGAAAATACAATAAAAGAGAATCAGAGGGAAGGAGACACGAATACATTACAATAACCCGCCGCCAAATCGTTGTAATTGGCGAATGAACCCCTTATGTGAGACTCTTTTTACTTTTTCCAGCGGAGCACCTAGTGGGCTCATAACCCAACGCTAATTCACTGTTTTTTGATATGACCTCTAAAGTTTAACTAATTTTTTTTCTTATATGATCCATTTCACTTCCTACTGTGTTTACAAAGACGGTCAGCATAAAGAATGGGGGTCTCAGGCTTAGAAACGTTTAAGAACCATAACTTTAAATTGCTAAATAGCATTTGTTATATTTGTAAAGTAAAATATATAAAATCTGATAAATATTAGTCTCTTGTGAATCATACATGAATATGTGAGAATTTTTTTTTCTTAGACATTCTCATTCTTTGGTCCAAGTCAAGGTTAATAGAAATGTATTTCTATTAACCTTAGTCCAAATGTTCTCTTTTCTTAGTGTTCGTAGTCTTGAAATGTTGTCGTGGCCTTATCTCAAATTGACAATGATATAGAGCGTTTTTGGGGAGGCTCTTTTTTTTCAATTAAAGTTCATACTTTCAGCTATGCAATGAGATACTTCTAAACTTTTTGAATCTATGGGTCTTGAAGCTATGAGCCTCTGATTAAAAAGCACCTATTTTCCTTTTTAAACAATCATAACTCGAGTTATAAGTATGATACAGACATTTTAAAAATGGTTTTAGAATTTTTTAACATTAGATTTTAAAATATATTAACATAATTTATTCTTATCTTCCACAACGAGGGCTTAACATAGCCTTGAACCTTAAAAATAGCCCCCCCCCATATATATATGTGTCCTTTTCCCGAAGGCTAAGAGGCTCTGAGATGAAAAATAAGGCCGAATTTGGAATCAGACTCTATTAAATTGAGCATATACTGTTTTTTTTTACCATTTTTGTTGTTGGACAGTGTAATTAATAAATTATAGAACACGAAACAAATTAAATTCGTAAATATTCGCCTATTACGACTACGAATACACATAAAAAGGAACACTGGCCACAAAGAATGAAAATGTATGTAAAAAAAAGAAATTTCCTCACAGATTCATGAATGATTCACAACCTGGACTAAAATTTAACGGATTTTGAATATTTTACTTCAACAAATGCTAGTTAGCCTTTAAACGTTTCTAGGCCTGCGCCCCCATTCTTGATGATGATGACCCAGGATTATATTTTGAGGGGGGCTTGGTTTTTGGATTTTTAGAAAAAAAATCTATATTTTTTTTTGAAAAAACTTCAAAAATCCATAGCTACTCACATAAAATTTATTTTTTAGGAAGAAAATTTTAAAATTTCAATTTCAAAAAATTTCCAAAATCCATAGCTACACAGAGAGAATTGTAACTATTAAATTTTTTGCTCTGCTACATAATTTGCCAGAAAAACGAAAACAAATTTCTAATAAAAGACAAAAAATCCTTAATTTGGGGAAGGCTACAGACGCATCTGTGACCGCCTTTGCAAACCCAGTAGGAAGTCGAATTGATCATATTATTAAAAAAATTGGTTATACTCTAAAAGTCATATAAAAAAAACAGTGAATTGATGTTGGGTTATGAGCCCAACTTGTGGGCAGAAAAAGTAAATAGTCTCAAATAATTTGCCAATTACAATGATTTGGTTCTGGGTTATGAACCTACTCCGGGCCAAATTGACATATTTTTTTGTACTTTCAAACCCTATTATTTAAACGTTATTTATTACTAAGAAAATATAAATCTAACTAGAAAAATTGTTTCCAATGCAGAGGAAACTCTGACAAAGACGAAACTTCGACAAAAATTATAACGAAGACAACATTCAGACGAAGACGAAATAAAAGATAACAATGACGATGTCTGACGAAGATAATATTATGACACAGACGAAATGATGACGAAGACGAGACGAAACTGAAAATAGCTGACGAAGTTAACACAGGATCCTAGGAAACAGAGAGAAAAGAGATATAGAAAGAGAGAAGGGGAAAAAGGTTTTATTTCGGTCAAAAATATACGTCTGTTTGCTAAATTTCAAACTTATCCGTTTGACCATTTTAGATCCCGTGTGTGATAACACCAAAAACAGACTTTCCTCCCCCTCCCCCCAAAAAAGGGGACTTACGACGCCACTGTTAGAATTCAAACTACCAACTTTTTTGGGGCCATTTTTTCTATTACTTTTTAGAGCAGGCGTTCTGTGGAAATTCGGAAGGGTTTTTCAATCGCATTCCTTGGTTTTTCATGAGGGGGGGTTGTTTGGGTTGATTGAGATTTCGTATAAAACGCCATCTGTGTAAAATATAATAAGCAAGATGCTAATTTCTTTTCAAGAAAAGGTTACAAATAATTTCTTATCTGATAAAATAAATACTTTAAATAAAAAAGTCAGTGAGGGGATGGCGATATTCTGAATTTGTGTTGTAGAGATAAAAGAGTTAAGACCAGTTTTAAGAGGAGGGGTTGCATCATGCAATAAAGGTAACAACCTGATGAGTTTAACTCCATTTTTAAATATTCTATACATCACTTATACATATCAAACCCCATACTTAACTTTACTCATTTTATTACC
Organism: Lepeophtheirus salmonis; assembly: GCF_016086655.4. Lineage (NCBI taxonomy): Eukaryota > Metazoa > Arthropoda > Copepoda > Siphonostomatoida > Caligidae > Lepeophtheirus > Lepeophtheirus salmonis. The sequence goes on along the minus strand of NC_092585.1, from coordinate 52,622 downwards.
ACAGGCATAGATCACAAAAGAGACGTCCTTTTAGCCGATATGAAGAAGAATGAATTCCATATATAGAGAAAAATCTATGCACTACAATGGAAACGAAACAAAGTCATTGAAGGAAAGTTGGACATTGTGTCTGAAATCAAGATTCAAATCCGTACACTCATGAATAACAACGAAGAAGTAAAAATCCCATCAGGAAGAGTTGAATGCGAACATGGACTCCCTCCCTGAGTCTTCAAGTGTCCATTATGGCAGAGATTGAATAATATCATGGGGAACAATGCCCCACACCTCATCGTTAATAACTGTAGCACATTCAATAGTAATTTGACGATGGAGGGGAAGAGAAAGGGTTATATCGAGGTTGTAATGAAGCACTTAACGGACTTTGCTGTAACGCTATCTGGAACGGATGAGCCACCAACTTCGCCAACCCCGACCAAATCCTCTGATGACAAACAAAAAGGGATTATTAATAATTAACATAAATTAAAGAGAACGAATATCATGAGAAGACGAGAATCTCAGGCCTTGCTAGAAGGGATACGAAAGCATCGAACCAATATCCATATAATTAATTGTAATGAAATGAAACACATTTTAATTGTAACCGCATATTTATTACTCAAATAGAAAGATATATATTTATTTATTTTTTTCTTGAATACTTTGACACCAACAAAAAAGGATTGGTTAATACGGTATTTCACGATTTGTTTTTCTTTCCTATTATTTCTATAAAATTCATTCAAAGACGTAGGAGGAAGAGTAGAATGACTTACTTGTGTAGGTCCCCGTTTGCTTTGTTGTTGTTCTTTTTAATAAGAAACGTTTCTTTTTGAAAAAAATAGATGAGACTCACATCAAAAGACTTTTTTTAAACGTTTCAAAAGGGAAAATAATTAAGAAACTAAGATATAATATAATACATAGATTGAATTGTGAATCAAATACCTTTTATTTATGAATGGCTAATGAATCTTTTAAGATCCGTCAACGCAGGATGAGGGTACAAATTTTGATTAAACTTTTGGTAAGACGATGTATGTACTGAAAGAATATATTGTGTTATAAACAGTGTCACTTACTTGATTGAATGTTTATCGGCGTTCACTTGATTGAAAGCGCAAAGAAAGAATAACGATAGAAACAAAGTATAAAAATAAAAACAACAAACTAGGGGGATAGTTTCATTAATAATACAGTAATACCTAATAATTAATGGATGTCAGTCTTGACTGGAAAAGGTGATCCTCGGCCTGCGGGGAAGGATATTAAGAACTCATTAGAACCATTTTTAATGTCGTAGATCTAGCGTCTTTACAAGTAGAAAATGACAGAAGTTGCATACTCAATAATATATATATATATATAAGTAGATTTATATCTATGAGAATTAGGGGGTTGAGGAAGGACATAGGAATATGAATATATATATAATATAATGAAATTAAATGAGGAGAAATAAAAATTCAATCTTTCTTGGAGGGACATTTGGAATCATCCTCACCGTTTTCAGACGATTTTTTTTTAGAAGGTGATGCCTTGCTACGGCTTCTAGATCTATGGTGTTTCTCACGTCGACGCGACTCTCTGGACCGGCTTCTTTTTCCACGAGAGCGACTTCGACGACCTTTACTTTCTCTACCACTCCCTCCTGCTGTTGATCCTCCTCCTCCTCCACTACGAGGAGAATGACTTTTCCTTCCACGAGAGCGACTTCTTTTACGGGAGCGACTACGTCTCCGCGAGCGGCTTCTTCGTCGTCTCTCACGTTTTGAGGATGATCGCTCCCTTGACTTTTTTTTAGGAGAGGGACTTCGCTTTCGTCTTTTGCTCCGATCTTCATCCCTTTTTTTACGGCGCTCTTCCAAGTCCTTATCCCGCTCTTCTCTCCACTTTTTCCTTTCCTCCGTGATTTTATCTGTAGCTGCACGAAGTCGCGCATATCCAACATGTTGTTTCCCAAGCAAATGATCGTCAATGCGCTGCTGAGCATCCCCTACAATGAGGAATGCCCCACAGACATCACAGACCTCCATGGCCTTTTGCTGGAGCATCATGTTGTCCCCTGTATTGATGGAGTTGCGGAGGTTGTCTCTTTCCTGGCGGAACTGATCACAGAGCTTGAGTAGACCCTGTGCCTCCTCCACTTGCCCCAGACACCCCTGTGACTCCGCCTCTTCCACCAACTGATTGATCTTCTCACTCAGCATCTCAATCTGTCCCCGGATCTCGCTGTGCTGCGGGGAAAGCGAGTCCACCTGGAGCATCTGGTGTTGAGTGAGGGAGAGTCGCTCCTTGGCTTTCTTGATGCGTGAAGAGAGTTCGTTCAACATCCGCGCACAGAAGCGCAAAAAGTCGTCGATGTACTGCGTCTTCTTGTAGTGGTCCGGAGACTCTCCGCAAAGGTCTTCTTCAATTCTTCATCATGGAGCTTGGGACAAGGCCCCAGGTCCGCCTTTGTATTCGTGAATAGGTCATGAGGACAAAATTGGACCAGATAATAGCGGCATACTTCGGAGTCAAACCATTGGATCTCACGCACAGACTCTTTGGGACCCACATTGCGGTTTCGACCCATGAGCTCATCCAACATGGATGCAATTTGAGATGTTGCCATTTTGTTGCTAATGACACTGCTACGTGAATCCGCCTTCCCCTCCGTTCCAGTCCACTTGTGTCAAGACTTTCCTCCACAACGACAACCACAAAATGGCGTCCTCACTAATTATTATTGTTTTTACACTCTTCCAACTAAGTTATAGCTACAACTCTTCTCTCTCTTTTCTCTAGCTTTGCTTCTAAGTAAAGCATTAAACCAAGTAGCGCATCGAGCACCGTTAGCCTGAAGAAATAGTATGGTCAATATTTGTCATAATATTTTCGCAAGATGTCGCTTTTCAGTCACGTCACTCATGTATTTATTGTACGTAGTTATAATTTATAATACACGCCGGGCCACAGGTTACGCTAGAGAAACGCTTGTATACGAGGGGAATAAAAATCTATCGCCACCACTATACTGAGTTATTAATTATTATAATAATACACCCCGGATTGTACAAATGAACCATTGGTCCAAAATTTGGATGATTACCCTCCGCCACCGCTTCCCTGAGGATCAAGGTACCCTTTCGATATCCTATAATACACCCCAGTCCATGGGTTGTGCAAGTGAACTGCTGGTTGAAAAGGTGGGTCATTAGCCACCGCTTCATTGAGCATTAAGAATCCCTTCTAATAGTCTATTATAACCTTAGGATCACGGGTTGTGCAAGTGAGCTTGTGCTTGGAAATCCACATCACTCACAATCTCAGAAATCATATGAGAGAGCAAATGGAGACATTCTTTTGGTGGCAACAAGACTAGTAAGTTGGCTTAGGGACAGTGGTTTGTTCAGTATGCCAAGTTCAAATTATCGACCGTGGAAAAACGGATCCCCACTACGTCTTGGCTGTTGTGATCCATGTAGCAGAGAACATATATAATAGATTACGGACAAAAAATTATGTATTAAAACAGTTCAATGTCTGAGCCATGCAAAGAGTAATTCCTTAGTGTTGATGGAAGTTCCAGAGATAAGGAAGTTACATTCCGACTAATCAAATCAATTTTGTCGGATGGAAATGGATAAGGCCTTAAGTGGTGCAATTGCACATACTCCAAACAAATAAGTTCATCTGCAAAAAAAAGGACACCTTTGTAAATGTAAATGCCATAATAGAACCACATGCAGAAAAATTAGATTATTTGGTGAATGTGTTTATGTTTAGGATATATTTGGGTAACATTAGTTATGTTGGCGATTTTTTTTAAATTATTACATTTTATGTTGAAAAGTATATTTAAACAAGTTTTTTGTTTATGTCTATTTTGAACAAACTAATAATATTTATCTGAAATATATAACTGGTTAGTTCGAATATTATGAAATAGGATCAACAATTCTAATGTAAATTTTTATTAAATCTTCACTTGTTGCTGTAGTCATCCTGATATGCCCAAATTTTATCACGTCCATTCAAATTGCTCACCTTTTTGGCTTACATTTTAGTATTAAAAAACACCTGAACCTCTGGCTGCAGAGGAGCTGCATGTCGGTCATAAACCACCACCAAAGTTACACATACCTTTACAAAGACCACTAAATATAATACCAAAAAAAGTTCCAAGAGTTCTACGAATAACGACCCACCTTTTCGACCAGCGTTCACTTGTACAACCCATGAGCTGGGGTGCATTATAGGATATTGAAAGGGATCCTTAATGCTCAGGGAAGTGTTGTGTAATGATCCTTTTTTTGGAACAGTGGTTCATATCTATTTCAATGAAAATACACCAGACTATCAAATTGATAATAATCAAATCTTCAACTTAACCAAATTGTTTAGCATTGATTTTTCAATAATCAAATTACACACAATCATTTCACCTGACAATGTAAATGAAGTTAAAATTAACATTGACCACTCTATTGGAAATTTTATAATTTGATCGGGCATTTTGCACAATGTCCGCTTTGATGGGAATTTAGCACATTGTCCACTCTGACGTGCAATTTTCATATTCCTGGTAACACATTCATACACATTAAACAGACACTTAATTATTAATGAAATTTAATATGCTTTAAGAAAAGTTTTGTGTTATGAGTTTGTTGTAAGACCATGGGGGCATGCTGTACGAACCATCAGCATCTGTAGTTGCATTGATATTTTTTGGGTTCGTAATCGTATGCAATTTGTTTTTGTCAGAGTTTTGTCAGTGTCATAATATAATTTTTGTCATACATCGTCATTGTTTCGTTGTAGTTATCTTTTACTTCGCCTTCGTTATATTTTCGTCTTAGTCAGTATCGTTTTAGTCATGATTTTTGTCCCAACGTCAAAATAACTCCGTCTTTATCGATTCAACAACTCTTGAAAGACCTGAAACACAACAGCAACCGTATTTTTTTCTCTGATGAATAGACGTTTACCGTTGACCCCGTCTACAACAAGCAAAATAATCAGGTAGTATGCTTTGGCATCGGTGACAACAGCATCTGGACAGTCACAAAGACTAGTCATCTCCACTTATTTCAGACTTAATATTGGTGTTAACATGAAAAATTGAAATATCTAAGTCGATATTATAAGCTCTAAAATGTTAGATACAATGAAAACTTAGAAGTATTAAATTTGAAAGGGGTTTTCAGAAATTGTGTCGTTACAAAATTAGATCCAATTCATCCATCATTTTCATGGATTGTTTTTTATATTTTCTAAAGTCAAAATACCAATAAAATAAATAATAACATTTAAAAAAAAAATTATTTCATTTTAGTAAGTACCAAATTTTATTTACATAAAATACTATTTTCATTAATAATAAATCTATTGTATCAAATTAATTAAAGGTCAAACGTTAAAAATAATATTTAACTTTGAAACAAATTGAAATACTTTCTATGAAGAAAATTATTGTCGTTATTGTTCAAAAGTATATTATAAAATCACTTAATTATGTATTTTGTTCTTTAAAACTATTTCATCATTTTTTTCTCTTCTAAAAAAAAACCAGATTTGATAAAAAGAAGATACGGATGTTATTGGATTTATCCACGGTTTCATCGGTTTAATTTTCAAATCAGTGTATTTTTACAAGCTATTCCTACCGTTAAAAGACAAAAAAAGTATTATGGAACAGATCTTCGGGATGTTTCAAATTTTTAGTATATTTTCGCTTCGGGATTAAAGGCAGCTTTTGATAGACTTTGCACTGGATGCAGGAAAACACTGAATAAAACAGATTCTCCTATATCCCCAACAGAAACAGAAATCAGTGTTTCTCCAATACCAAAGAAATTAATAACATAATTACTAAGGATTTGAAATTGTGGAGAAAAATATTGAAATTGATATTTTCAATCAGTCACTGACTCTGTTATGGGAAAGTCCATTTGACCAACGAAAAGCTGATAAATCAAAACAAATATTCATTTGTTCTCCATCATTATATCAGCCTACGAGGAAGGTAAAAAGGTTAGAACCAATAAAAAGACAGTTCCTAGATCATCCACTTTGATGGTATATGTTAAGTTGTGCAAATTCAGAATACAGTTTCACGTGGACAAGAACATTAATGAAGAAAGTGAAGTCATGATTTCTATCGTTTTTTGAAGATATTCAGAATTATGATTCAGGATCGAAATTCCACTAAGGGCAATGACAAATTTTCAAGGCTTGTCAAAAAGCTTCAAGTATTGTTAATAGTACAACATCCATTAAAATATCCGATAAAGAAAATGATATGAATTACGCAATTCGTCCCTCCAGATTTACAAGACGTACTATCGTGGCACTATCTAAAAACAAGTCTAAGTAATTCCCAACAAAACTGAATTGATGGGAACCACTAAAGTCAAGTTTGCTGACAACATGATGAATGTCAAGTCCAGTTTCCTAATGCTTTGAATGAGTCAGAGAAACTTGATCCAATAAAAATCACCATTAATATCAGAACCATTTATTTACCATTCATATAATTTTTTTATTCAGAATAGTAAAAGTTCAATCATTTATTTTATAATTATATGGGATTAATTGCTCATTTTAAAGATAGATTTAAATGAGAATCTAGAAGACGTTTGAATAGGATATTTTAGGAACGGGATGGATGCAGATCAAACTCCTCATTTAACTATTCTCACCTCCCTTCATCTGCTGTAAGTCTCCCTTTATATTGTCTGATGGCAAACACATTACATAAATTCATCTAGCAAGCTAATATGACATAAATCTGTTGTCTCTTATATGGAGACAGAAAAAATGTAAACCCAAACTGTCTCTATAGAGTCCGCTGTCTCCATAACGTCCGGACACCATTTGTTATACCATTTTTTCCTTTAAAATCTTCAATAAGTTAATAATTTGCTCTCATTCAAAAACTTATATATTATTGGAATTTTTTCGGTATGTTAAATAAAAGAAACCAAAATTAACGTGGTAACCCTCACAATTTGAAGAATGTTTGAGAGTAAAGCAGCTTAGCTGTCATGAAGTTTTATTAGATTAGCTGTGACAGCCCTGAGAGAGATGGAAAGAATGGAAAGAAAACAAAATCATACTCAAATATGACTCTGAAACTTCTGAAGCTCACCTTTTCAGTTAGTTATTCAAAGGATATTGTTTATTACTGCTGTGATACTTAAGACTTTTAATAATGGCATTAGTTACATGTGTGTGACTCGTTAAAAGTAAAGGAATAAGTTCCTTATTTCTTCCTCAAATCACGAGGCGGATAAGTATCTACTTCATTGTCGTCATATGGGATTCAAGTGTCAAATTTTACAACGAGACAGCAAGTGTATTTCCTTAGTTATAGTGGCGGAAGGACTTTAGTAAGAGGAAGATGAAAAACACCAATCTGATCCCTAATTAATTTGGATGGGCCTTTCTTACCTTAAATTTCATCAAAAAAGGATAATCTATGTTGGGTGATACATTTCAAGATAATTAGTAAACTAGTTTTCCTAATTTACATACTACAATGTCAACCTATAGGATGATATCTACGATATCTTTATAAATGATCAAACGCGTTGAGGTTTTCGAGGAAGAGTTATCGGCATAAGCGTACAAAGATATATCATATTCTATGCATATATAGTCTTATAAAGTTAAAGGGATTTCCCGGTGGTCCAGGGATGGTTTCCCTCCCTACAAATGAAATAAGCCTGTCAATGACTCCTCTTAAGTGATTTTCCTTATCCCATTCATTCCAACCCTTACTTTCATCCTTTGACCATGACTATAATAACTTTTATAACACAATGTTCATCTGGCAACCCCTTTTGTGGTTTCCCTTACTGTTGATCCCATCATTGACTCGGTATAAGCCTCATATCCATATATTTTATGAGTCGGAACGTCTTGATAGATAATCTATAAATTTGACATTTCAACTTTTTAAAATAGTGTAGAATTAAAGCGTAAGGAAAATCGAAAAATCCATTACTGAAGGTTATCAGATTATGGTTTTTGTGAGCTCCTTAGTTTAAATTATTGTATTAAGATGATTATTACATTTCGGATTTAGTGTTTCTGAAATCTTCATCTAAAATAATGGACACTGTGACTGGTCAATTTAATTGCTTGCTCGAACTTCATACAGTTATTAAAAAACTTACAATTACTTTGCTTCATCAATATTTCAAGAAAGTTAGATGCAATTCAGAATCAAACTACTGAGAAATATGGATACCTATTATACACAATCGGAACAACGGGATAGAGTCCAATTAAACGAAGCGTATTGCCATTTTAAAAACGTTAATATTATATTAATTCAACTATAACCCTACTATTTACATAGTCGGTTCTATTAGTCTCTAATTATTTGATTTTAAACCACAAAAACCTAACCAAATAAGGAATTTGTGTATAATATAGTGATGATTATTTTTTATACTTTTAAAATACTATTTTTAATGACTGAAATATATTGTTAAAATTTCTTGTTGCTTGTGTTAGATAGTTATTGTATAATAAAGGTTTTTTTAATAATTTAATTTTTAATATTATTATATAAAACAATACATAAATTACTACTTCCAAAGCTCTCCATTTATGCTTAGAACTTGATAAAAAGAAGCTTCTTATGCTCTTAAATATCTTTTCAAACAACTTTTCCAATTTTACTATTCATGTAAACGGCATCTATTTTTTTTAATAAAAGATACTGTTATGAAATTAATTTAGAAGATTTATACGGATAATTATAGTCAGTTATAATTATATTGTTTATAAATATTTACATTATTTTTTTAAATCCAAAATATTCCAATGTCAGACTTGTAGCTCACTCCTTGTTTGAAAATTCAAATACAGCTATTTTTTTATGTCATCATTCAATGTATTAATGAAGGACTATTAAAGAGTTAACATATTTTTCCTTCGTTATTATTAATAGAAGAAAGTGAGCTTCTGAGATTTTGTTGACTTATAAAATTTCCACTCATCCATATATCTAGTAATTCATGTATAATGGTAATGCTCTGAACAAAGGTATGGAGAGAGTTGATCTTATGCACAAGAAACTGCTGTTTAGAGTTTATCTATCGAATTCTAAGTCATCAATACGTTTTTGTTACATGTTTTGCGTTGATACCTTTAATAATTTAGTTCTTCTTAATTGCAAAATTGTTATTTCCAAGAATCGGATTCAATATTATGAAATGCACCATAAATAATTTACCTTGTCATCGTTGAGACAAACAAAATCATAAAAACGTTATTGAAATTTTTATTCATGTCATATATTTACGAGTTTCATAAAACCATAAATGAAATTGCTTACTATAGTAGTTAAAAATAGATATTATGTTAATTTGATAGTTTGTAATCTTCCTTTACGTATGTTAAAATAAAATAAAATGTTATCATATAATGCCACTAATACATATATTTAAAAAACAAAACAAAATTCAATTGTATATATTCAAAATAAATTTGTTTCAAATAAAAATAAATGTAAAATTGATTAACAATATTGTATTTCAAAATTATTTAACATTTATATAATAGCTTTTAAAGGGTAAATTAGTTGATAAATATTATTTGATCGCTGGTAATTTATGTAAAAATATATGGAGTTACGACGAGAATTCTAGATTTTAGGCATACGATCTTTGTAATTATAGAACTATAGCCCAAATGATGTTCAAAGTAGAACAACGCAGTAAAACTCTAATTCACAGAAGGAATATAAAACTGTAAACAAGTCATAAAATTAATGAACATTCCAATTTTACAGAAGATATAATCAAAATGCTTGTCTATAGCAATATTCCACTCCATATCGTTAATCCTCCAAATTTTGTTAAGTTTATGGAAATTTACACTGGAAAAGTAATTCCCTCTCGATTCTCCATCACCAAGTCAAGGGAGTCTCAAAGTAAAGTAGTGTTGACCAAGATTTTAAAAAAAACTTGCGGGGAAGGATATATTTCTTGCATAGGCCGAAACTACTGACACTTGACAGCGGTCCATGACTGCAATGTTAATTGGTCCTTTATATGGTTAATTTTTGGGTCGTCCTTATCTAATTAATTTGGAAGGTATCCAATGATTAAAAGTGTTTCTGTAAAAAGTATCAGAAACGTTCTTGTCTCTTATTTCAGAGGCGAAAGACTGAAGGTTTTCATTACCAACGGAGCGTCATATTGTATTAAAGCAACCAAAAACCTTAAACAACATTTTCCAATTTTGTTGCATATCACTTGTCTTGCTCATAGGCTGAACAGAATAGCAACGCTCTGACCTGATTTCTTTTAAAATACAAACACAATCATCTCTGAAGTGAATATAAATATTTTTAATTCAGGTGATCTAAAACAATTGACTACTACACCAAGCACTTCAATTCAGTCAAAGAGTATATGAATGTTATGTATGGAAACTATGATGCAATCTATAAAACAAAAGATGTTTTGAAGAATGATCCACTTTTGTATGAAATAATGTATATTCAACATAATTAAATCCAATCCAGGTAACCAATAAAGCGTTGAAAGAGAAATTATCGCTACTCCCAAGTGTAACTATCGTAGAAAATCTATGCCAAGATATTACGCTTGAACCATTCAAAATTAATGTCTGTAGATGATAGGGATACATCAAATTTAGAAAATTGGCACTATAAACTATCAAACACAATATAGAGTTTTTAACATACAAAAACACTTCTATCGTTAAATATCATTCCGAGAGGGTTTCCAACGTAATGTCGTACATAAATGTATCAAAAAAATCCCGTCTGACGAAGGCTCACGTCAAGAATATGATAATCAAATGGAACATTGGTATTAACTATGAGTATAGTTGAATGATTTCATAATTTCTAAATGTAATAATATTAATAAAGAATTAAAAATTGTTTCTTCAATTTTAAATAATACATACCTTTTCATTTTAATATATTATTTTACAACGATTCCATTATGAAATTTAAATACTTAAAAATATAGTAAGTTAATTAGATAAAAACTAAGTAAATAGTAATAATAATACTTGTATGATTTATGATAACATTTACCTATCTCCATAAATCAATGTTCCATTTTACTATCATAATATCCTTGACATGACCCTCCGTCAAACGGGACCTTTTCGGTATATCTATGTCTGACATCACACTAAAAACTCTCTCACAATCACAGTTAACAATAGGAGTGTTTTTTTATAAAAAAATCGCTATCGTGATTGATGGTTTCAGGTACCAATTCTCTCAATTCGATGTACCCTTGATGTATAATGAAAACCTTCAGTCTTTCGCCTCTGAAATCTGAGACGAGAACGTTGCTAATACTTATAACAGCAATACTTGTAATAGTTTTATTGTCGGCTTTGGTAACATTTTCCAAATTAATGAGATAAGGACGACCCAAAAAATAACCATCTAAAGGACCAACCAACACAACACAACATAAGAAACGTAATGAATTATTACATCCAATATGGGTCTTTGTTTATTTAAATTTGTTTATTCTTAATCGAATGTCTCTCTTCAAGTGTTTTGCTACAAAATAAAAGGTTTTAAAAAGTATTTTGCTAGGGAAAATCATCAAAATAATAAAAATGAGGCTATATATTTCTAATAGAAGTGGTATTTTATTAGTACTTTAATTAAACATAGCAAATGAAATTATTTGAAGAAAAGCTGACCAGGAGTGTCCTTCCTTGCACTTTACTCCCACAACGGCGATAATGTCAGAGTTTAAACTGTCCTGCATCCTGTCTATGAATGTGGCAACAAATGAAGCTCTAGGATTTGGTGTGCCAAGTAAACTGTCTTTCTCTTCAGGAGTAGCTGTGATGTAAGATAACATGGAGTAAGCATAAAGACAGGAGAGGTAGAGAAGGTCGGATGGAGTCGACAACCCCCCTCTGCTCATTATGTCGATGAACTCTTTCAGGTCTACATGCTGATTGGTTGGGCTATCGAAGGTTATTGAGTCCGTAGGTGTGTCTCTGATGACCATTAACTCTTGGCATGATGTACAGCTGATCTTCTTCAAAGAAAAACCAATATACCCGGCAACTAAGTAGAGAGCATCCATGAGCTCAGCTTTTACCATGTCTTCATCCAGCAGACCTTTAATTTCTGAAGTAGTCGGACCTGAAAATTTAAAAAAGTCAAATATTGTTATGATATTATTATATTGTAAAAATAAGTAATACCTAAATAAAGAAGCTTACTATTAACAAATATCTTATTTACCTGAGAATCTGACAAGACTCAGAATACGAATATTTTTCTCTGCTTCCAGGATCTGTCTCACGCTGATGTAGTAGATACCTTCACTTAGTTCTCTGTACCAGCCAAACCTTCTTTCGATGGGATCAGACTGGAACATGCCGAGGAGTACATAGGAGAAGTCTACATCTAGGAGAAGATACTCTACCAGATCTGCTGTAGCAAAGCACGTCTGCTTTGTTGCTAGGAAGGTTTCTGAGGCCAGGTGCTTTAATGTTTTGCCACTCGATGAGAAAGTCGACAAAATCTCTCAAGAAAGAGAGGCAAAGTTTGTTCTTCTCAGAGATTGGTTCACGAAGCTCATCTCTCTTTTCGTAGCCAAATCCAGGTGTCTGACGTTTAGGATATTCCACATAGTCCTGAGCTCACATTCTCCCACATGAGTGCGGTTGAAAGAAGACAAGGTGAATATTATCTAGCTGTTGGTTTTGGTGAAGAGGAGAGCCATTTGCTCATGAATGAAAGAGAGCTTAGAAGGTTGCTTAGGTTCAATCTTGAGGAGTTGAGAAACTTCACTAACTTGTTGAAAATGTCTTCCCAGGTCTCTGTTTCATTCAATTCTGGGATAGCTTCAAAAGGGCAACACTTGGTTTTGTGATGAGGATGAAGTATGATGGAGTGTCTCCTTGGCCAATTTGTCAACAAGTTCTTCCACAGAACTCATTTTATTGAACTGTTGAGCCCTACGTGACAGCTTGAGTTGGCCTTAATGAAGCTTTAGGAGTTGAGAAGGAGTTGGGACAGTTTGCCCATAGGGATGGTACTACATCTGGTTTGAGATACCTGTAAAAGAAGGACAGTTATACGCATCAAAAGTGAGCAGCTGTCTTACCTCTTCTTTAGAGCCTTGTCAAGGGTCTGACTTCTTTTAGACTCACAGATGAAATCAGATTCGTTGAAATGCAGGGAACACAGCTTTGTACTTTTGGATGGTGCCTAATCTTCTTTCAGATCTGTTTCTCTTGGAATGGCTCTCAGCAAGGCGGTATCAAGTCCGGCGTTTCTCTCTTTGTTTGGCCACAGATGGATCGTAACACGGCTCGTTGTCATAGCCCGTTCTACACCCTGTAGCACAACACTTTGTGGGCATGATTGGAATTACAAAACACAATAAAGATGGCGTCCACAAAGTAACTAATAAATATTAGTTATTACTTATTATCCTACCAAACAAGTTGCTTTGTTTTTTTTTCAATGGAACCATGTTGCACGCGTATTTGAATTCATGTTTGCGCGTGCCCGGTCCTGCTTACAGGAGTCCTTGATTGAACTAACCTTACGAAATATGCTCATAGTAGGTTTTTTGAGAGGCAACTCCCTATGAATGAATCAGCCTAAGTCTGAAAGAATAAAAGATATAAATAGCAGCTTTGGCTAATTATTATTTATTTGACTACCAGATGATTTCGGCCCTATTTTCTGTCTCTTTTTGGAGGAAAGGTTTCGTGATACAATAAAGATAACGACGTGAGAGATTTATTTTATACATCAACTGTGCTTGCCCAGCCATTTTCTTGTTGCCTAATCTTGTTCTAGTAAGTCCCATCCTCTCAGTTTCCCCGTACACCTCCCCTGTGTAATTCCTCCATTTGTAAAAAGAAATAAAATTAAAAAAAGGGAAAAATTGAGGACGAACTAAAAAGAAAGAAATAAGAACTTCGTATAGTGACTAGTGGGCGCGACGGGAGGTGATTCCAATCCCGTGTGAGTCTTGATTTTTTAACTCATTTCTTAACTTTTTTTTTCGGAATTTTGAAAGTAAGAAGCCATGTTTTTCGAGCCTCTTCTTTCCCAAGTTTCTTCCTCATCTTTGACCACGTTTTTTCTCTTTCTATAAAGTCCAATCTGATCTCCGCCTTCCTTCTTCGTCTTACTTCTAAAGGAGTTACATTCTGGGTGCTGCTCTTTGTGTCCATGTGTGTCTCTCTTCGTGTTAACATATCATTACGGGTCAGGATTAGCAGGAGTTAAGTTAAGGAATTGAGAATGAATATTCATCTTCTTCAAAAACCATTGCCGTGAATTATTACTTGTTAAAATGTTATTGAATTTATAATTCGGGGAGGAAGATTTCCCCCAATAAAGTATTACTTTTTATGTATATAATTTAGTATTACAATTCACTGACTAGATGAACTCCCATGAGTCAACTCATTTCCAATGATATCTTTTGTTTGTATCAAGAGTAGCAAGCATACGCATTTTTGTGGCACGACCATCCTATGTATAAAAGCTACGAATTCAGTTCTTTATTATATTAATAAATTATTTCCTTGCTTTTCATTACTTTGTCATCTCCATGACAAAAATGACAATGAGGAATCATTGGCTAATTTCATACATAACGACATTTCGAGTAGTTTTTTATCCTCTTAAACATAGGCCATGACATAATACTTTTAAATATGTCCCTAATGTGGTTCTTTTTTTAAACATAAGTTGTTGAGGAATTAAATGACACTCTAAGAGGATATTTTAATATTTGAGATGTCTTAATCAAATATCTACTTGCACACTATTCATTTGATCATAAAAATAAATAAAAAATTCCTCTGTCAACCTCCACCAAATATAATTAAAAAACGACAGTTTTTTTTTTATTGAAATTAATTGTATATTTATTTGGCCCGACTGGCTTTAATTTATATATATGTCATAGCTATTGTGTATTTATTTTTATTATTACACTCTTATTCAATGTATCAGGTATTAGTTCTATAAACAAAAATCTTTTAAAACCTTTAAATACAGATGTATTAATGAAAGACAAAAAAAAATCTTTTGAAACTTCTTTCTGATTTTTATTTCTCTTTTGGTTTAGATGAAACTTGACCAACATTGGAGTCTTTCCTAATGAGCTCTGCATCTGACTACCACCTCCATCATTTGATTTGTACGACTCGCAATATATATCCAGAACCCTCTTCATAATTTTTGATGATTTACACAAGCATATATTTGTTACTTTACCTTTTAAGGAATTTTACTTTCTTTTTGAATAACAGTTGTTTCTTTTGATATTGTTTAATAAGACTTTAATTATATTATTTTCTGCTTCAATTTCAAATTTAAACATGTTCTAATCTTCAAATATTGAAATATGAATTAATTATATTTATATTTGCATAATTTACCTGGCGTTGCTCTGGAAGTAGCAGCATTTCTGCTTCTCTTATTAAAATATGTTCTCGAATTACAGTCCTCTAAAAAGTTTTTCTTTTGTTTTGACGGATGTAAAGCATAAGGTGTGTGTTATATCCTGAGAGAAAATTTCTGTATGTCTTGGTAAATTATTTAGCTTTCATTGCGTATTTAAAAATTATTTTTATCTGAACTATGTGTAGAAGTATTTTCTTTTATTTTATTTTTAAAAAGACCAACTTTTGTTTTACTTATTGAGACAATAAAAGCAATAATGATGTTAATTTATATAAATATATATATATATCCAGTTAACTTCTTTCGATCAATATAAAGTAACACCATAGTAAGTTAGCTATATTTGGGGTCTTTTTTAATAATTTGTTTTCCCTTAAAAGTTAATGACTTGTACATATATAATAGTTTTAAGGTTGCTTCTTATTTTATATGAATAAAATATTATTTTGGATATGTTATGCCGATACCATTCGTTTGTTTGTGGTAATATACTGATCAATAATTGATATTCAATACATTTTTATACAGTCTGCCTGAACATTACTGTGAAAAAGTTTAAGAAAATATTCTTGATTATATTATCTCAGCGCTCGAGGTGATGATATTGATGAGGTCCATTATTACTATACATATAAAAACCATCGAGATGATATATTAATAACCTATCATTTTATTTTTATAGGTAAAATAATTTTTCTAAGGACTACTTATTTCTGTCATTTGTATTATAACTTGGGAGGACATCAAAATTATTTGAATCTGGGTTGATAGAAAGAAGGGGGCGGCAATTTGTTTTAAAGTGATTTAATTAAGTGAAAAACGTGTTCACTTAGATGGCCACAGTCGTAGAAACATCTTTTAATACTCGCAATGGTGGGAGCACGTTAGTCCCAGGGACTGCAAACAGTACTCCTTCTACTAATACTACCACACCTACGTCGAATAATCATGATAATGCTTCATCGATTACGCAGATCGAAGGAGCAGATCCGAATCAAGACTCACAAGAGGCTGTTCCTGAAGTGGATATAGTCATTAATAATGTAGTGTGCAGTTTTAGTGTTCGGTGCCATTTAAATCTTAGAGACATTGCTCTTAGAGGTGTTAACGTTGAATATCGCAAAGAAAATGGGGTGAGTGATATTAACTTAGTAGTAGTCAACATATTCATTCTTCTTCAATAGTAGTTGAGGGCCATACTGTCGTCATGTTTGGTATTCCAACTTTTGTTCCCCTTGTAATATTTTGTATAGTATATGTATGTAAAAGTTAATTAGATATGTAGCATGAAACGTGCCAATAGTGAGGTGCTAATTAAGTGTTCTTATTTGTTTTTTTCAGATGGTTACTATGAAACTACGACGACCTTATACAACTGCATCTATGTGGTCATCAGGTAAAATTACTTGTACAGGAGCTAATAGTGAGGAACAGGCTCGAATCGCAGCTCGACGCTATGCTAGACTTTTACAAAAATTAGGGTTTAGGATCAGATTTAAAAACTTTCGAGTTGTCAATGTTTTAGGAACATGTACTCTTCCATTTGGTATCAAAATTGCAAACTTTTCTCAAGCTCACCGTCAAGCGAGGTAAGAGCGTTACTAGTAATACTATACCAATGTACAGTGCTCAAGTAAATATGTACCCGGTTTATTACATTTTTTAAAAAATTATATATTTCTTTTTATTTGTGTATCATTGGCATGTAAAATTTAAAGACAATGAACAGTGTGTATTAGCTATACATTTATTTCAAAATAGCTGACATTGTCCTTAATAGCAGCCTAAATTTGGATTCTAAACTTGCACATACCTCCTTGATAATGATATGTCCATTGTAGATTCCAGTTTGTATGATGTACGTCGTCAATCTCCCTCTCGTTAGTGTCCCATCAGATGTGGTCCAAGGAGTTCAATTTTGGTGATGAAGACTGACATACTGTTAAACCTCGATTTAACGAGTTAATAGGGGGGAGAAGATGTCTGTTAAAGCCGACGGACCGTTAGAGCGAGGCGGTGCGTTTCAGTAGCCTTTGCCCCCAATAATGCAGATAATTTGTCCTTGCTTAGTTTATTCCCCGGCGTTTTTTCTTCGTTCCGAAATGCTTGTGTATTCTTCGGCAGCGACCTCCAAAATAAAGCGGCTTCGTCAACATTGATTTAAATGCAATTTCTTTATTAATTAATTTAAGGTTATACTGCGGTGCTATCAGCAAACTTCCTGCGCCGCCAAGCGGACAAAATTTGGTGTAGTAGATTTTGTCCCTTGCATCCCAATTTTGTTGCAGTGGTGTCCGTTAGATCTAGGTTTAACTGTAATTCCTTTTTCCTAAAGTTGGTGCTACTAACTTGACACAATTTTGGTTTATTGTTGTCATATGCAATTTTCATCTAGAGTCGTCGCCTTAGTTCATGGAAGAACTATATGTATCAACACTTAGTATTATAAATAAGTTCCAATTTCCAAATAGGAACTGATTCGAACGAATGTATCTTTTTTCCGACCGACCTCAAGATCCCAAGCATCATCAACTGGTCTGTATTCTTCGTTCTGAAGACACTTATTTGAAGGCCTTAGTGACGACCCTTGAATGTCTCGGTCTCTTTGTTACGACCAAAATTAAAGAAACAAGATTTAAGTTTTTTATAACATTTTTTCCTTATGGTCTCGATCCCTCTAAGTCTCGAGTAAGGTGGCTTTGAACGCTTAACTATTGTATACTTTATCAATTGCAATGTTTTTATAACTGAAATGGGTACCGAGAAGATTATGGACCTTTTCTCTTGTTAATTGTTAATTCATCTAAGTGACAAGTATATCGAAGTAAAGCTATTTCCCATAAAAAAAAATATATTTAGCAAATATTGAATTGACTGCTTGATAATGATTATTATTTTAAATTATTTAGACCGGGTCATTTTGCTTGATCACACATTCTATCATTATTTTAATATTATGAAATTTATAGTTCCTATCTTATTGTTACCCTTGATTAATTAGCTTAATATGCTCAAATTATTGTATTTCATATCTTTTTAGTTTCTTTTTTTTTTGTAATATCCATGAATACATTATGTAGTATAGATTGAACTTTTAATCTTTAAAGATATTATGATGACAGCATTAATCATTTGTGTCCTGCTACAATCAAATTATTAGGTTGATCATTACTTATCATTTATTATTTCAGTTATGAACCTGAATTACATCCAGGTGTAACTTATAAAATGTACCATCCAAAAGCAACACTTAAAATATTTTCTACTGGAAGTATTACTGTTACTGCTCCAAGTGTCAGAAATGTCCAAGCGGCTATTGAACACATATTTCCTCTTGTTGAAGAACATAAGAAACCAAAGACTTCAGCAGATATCAAGAAACCCATACCTGATCTTCCTCAATCACCTCCTGTGTAAGTTACATTAAATACATAATATTATTTTATCAAATTCGAATGAGAGCAAAATTCATATAAGTTCTTATTTTTCTCAGAAACAAATGTTTTTACAGACTTTACATAAGAGCAAACTGATTCTAAAAATATATACATTTAAAAAAGGACTACTATTATGTAGATTTGGCCAAAACTTTGATACACTATCTTTTCTTGTATTTGGGTGGATAAAATTTAATATAGCATTAAATCCTTGGCCTCAAACCATACATCGTGTGCTTCTTTTTAAGATCGCACAAGTGCATGCATTATTCTATCAGGATATAAAGTAAGTGATTTATTGATAAATTAGTTTTACAGATGAGAAATATTTCCCTGAAGACGAAAGAATCAGATTCCATAAAAAGTGACTAAATATTTATATATTCACGTTTGCGAACTAAAAATATTCACATTATAAGGACTAAGTTGGGTTTGGAATCTCAGTTTTATAGATGGTTATTATTGTGTAAGAGGACAACCCCAAGTCCTCCTTCACAGCCCTCGTCCACGTCAAACTCGATAGAGAGGCGATTAATGGATTTTGTGGGGTCTTCCTTGACCTTCTTCTTCAGGTCCCCCAGAAACTCAAAATCCCTTTTCAAGTTGTTTCCCCCACTTCCTTCTTTCCTTCAGAGGTCTTTTTCATCTTGGCCACCTTGAAAATGAGGCTCCTGGAGCACTTCACATTGTCCATAATTTCTACCACCTCAATTTTGGCATACAGAAGGTCTGAGATCATCTGCCTTTTTGCTTCTTATGAAAGATTTGAGAAATGTTTATTATTTTTTACTTATGCAGAAAGGACATGATCACAAAACCTCTCTATTTAAATTACATAATTAGCTTTTATTAACAGTCCACGTTTTGCTTCCGAACCCAGTATATTTATAATTTCTTATCCACTGCACAATAATCTGGATAAACCAATAGGATATCCAAACAACTCTCCAATTTCAAATTTGCATAGCTTTGATTTTCATTCATTTGTACTCTTGAGATATTTCTTAAAACTTTATTTTGGGAACTTGCAAACAAAATATTTTAGAAGTTTCAAATTGCATTCCGGAGCCATCATTTACTACTTGCAAACTCATACAAAATATCCTAACTGTTTGAATCGAAACATACAATCGCAGTAAGTTGGAGCATGTCAACCTAGCAGGTTCCATCTTGAGAATTCTGAAGATAAAATGGGATCTTTGATCGACTAAGTCTTCAAGATCCCCCCTTTCAGTATAATCAGTGATGGAAATATCATGTATAATTATACATGCTTATCAGGCATTCCATAGCAATCTCATTCCCCCAAATAAACTCCAGGTTCAGTCTAGGTGAAATAGCTATTACTGAGAACTTGTGTTGTGTCTATCTTTATTTATTTGGTCCAGTCCAGTCTTAGAACAGTTCCAATCAGTCCTTAGGACCGTCGATCTTTAGGATTGTCAGTACTAGAACTGAATTAAAAAACTATACATAAAGTTAAGTGACGTCACCGAAGACTCAACTTTACAAGTTTTTAGGACTGATATGCAGGACTGGACCGGACCGAGACGGAACTTGACGAACTGCAGTCTTCAGTTCTAAATAAGGACCAACACAACACTACTGATGACTTATAAAAACATCTTGTATAATACAGAGCTGCTATAAATCCTTTAAAAAAGCTGCAGTTATTAAGAAGTTAATTGAATTTTTGTGAAAATATCAACTTTTGGTCGCAAAAAGGACGTCTCCCTCAATTTTGATGCAATGTATGACGTCAGTGAAAACACAATATAACAATATAAGAATATCCGCATAAAAAATATGTTTAAAATTCAAATGGTTCAAATTCAAAACAACTTTGATAATCTCATTTTTCACCTATATATGAAGAGTAATAAATTAGCTGTTGTTTTAAAAATATTATCTCAAAAACGGGAAAATCTAATAATTAATATATTAACATACTAATATTTATATAAAAATTGTACATATTTTTTTAATCGAATCTTTTTGTTTACACTTACGCATATTTCTCGTATTTACATGATTTGATCGTGTATCTACACTTGTTTTGGGGACCAAAAATTTATAAATGAAGTCTTATTTTTATTATGATAATTAGTTCTTGTTTATGAAGACTTATAAATAGCAAAAGTTACTTAGCTTCATGTTCTCAAGATGTTGGGGGAGGGGGAATGTATCTTAACTCTTGTACTCCTCGAGGTAGATACTGTGGCCAACTCTACCACGGCCGTTGTTAATAGTTTTAAAAATTAAACGGCAAGTTTTTTGTTGAATTCTCTAACATGAATCCCTGAACCTATATGTTCATTTTTTAAAGTATGTTTTATTACTAAACAGAGCAGAATTAGGTTAATATTAACATTCGAATGAAAATCAATTCATTATTTTCAATTTTCAGTTATGTCCTAAATTGTATATAAATAAGAAATGGCCAGAGCGTTCACATCAAGGAACAGATGTTGATATAATTATCAGATATTCAATTGTTTATGTCCGTACCTAGGAGCTTAAATGTATTTTATAACATTTCACACGACATAGCGATATCGTCATTGTACGGCTTTTCATTTCAAGACCCTTTTAGTAATACAATTTTAGTTCGTAGCATGCATTGTGTCTTTGAATAATTCGTGGAACAAATTAGCCGACTTTATATCTATATTACTGCTACATAAAAGTTAGTTCCACACATGTGTTGTGTCCTTATTGGTCCTTATTTTGGATTGAAGACTATAGTCCTGTCGAGTTCAGTCCTAAAACTTATATAGTTCGGTCCTTGAAGACGTCATTTATCTTTTTTTAATCAGTTCTATTACTGACAGTTTGAAGGACCTGTCCTAAGACTGAACTGGGCCGAATAAATAAGGACTAATAAAACACTGCATGTGACACTCTAGCACGAATTCAAACTGAGACGGCATTAAGTAAAAATGAGACAGAGTGGCTTCATATTTTTTTTTTTTTTAAATCTTCAATTTGTATTGATAGCTTTTATAATAGGATTATTCTACGATTTGCAATCATATTTCATAGCTAATAAGAAGTTGCTTGCTATGTAGAAATATAAAATTAGTTTTTACTTATTTCCATGAGTATGAATTCGAACTGTAGCATTATTGTTGTCGTTCGGTCACCCTAGGGAAATATTTTTGCATGTGATTTACAACAAAGAAGCAAAATTTGAAATGTGACACGGAATACTATGTAGGAAATAAGTAATTGTGGACCAATTTTAAAGGAATACAGAAATAATCTCAATCTAGTTCACATTATGGTTTAGTAAGCTTTTTAATTGATTTCAAGATATATTTAGAAATAAAATCCGCTATTTACAGTTCCTACAATTGTAATAAGAAATATTGATTAATATCCAGTCGGACTTGCATCTATCCCGTTTGGCTAAGTAATACCGTACTTTAAATACCGGATATACACAGGCAATTTTGTGTTCAAATCATAAGTATTACCTTATGTCAACGTCTCATACGTCGAATAGACATTGAAATAAAATATTATTTGTAATTTTTTAAGTAAAATATATTTTATTTACCAATCGTGCAACCTGAAACAGTTTTAGAGACTTCTGATGAAGATGAGGCAAACAGAGCAGCTTACTTACTTACAATTGAATAACTTAAGAGCTTATGATAGTTTGAAGAAAGACTTGCAGACTTGCTTTCTATGGAACATGATTAATAATTGTTTTAAACATTATAATTTTAATTTTTAGTTGTACTTATTATAAGTATAAAATGTGTTTCACAGAAAATATATTACTTTCTTTTAGTTCTCCCAAAACTTAACTTATTTTAAAACAAAATTAGTATTGTACTAGTCTTAAATTGATCCTATATTTGTGGTATTCTGGGTTAGTAAATGTTTCACAGGGATAGTAAAAAAAAGTGAATAGCCCTGTTGGCTAGTGGCTAATTTTAACGACTATCGACCCTGAATATAGCACGTCGTTACTAGTGTTGTGTCCGGTCCCATCCACTCTTGTCTAACTTTTCGGTCATTAAAGAAGGTAAAATCGATCCCTCGCGACGTCAATGAGGGTAATTTTCCTACTTTTATTATTCCGTTATATAATACATAGAATAAATTATAAAACTAAGTATCTATATAATACGTTCTTATTATATTGTATTGTAATGAAAAAAATAATGTAAGGGCGAATGAATGAAAATACGGGACATCAGTGTCCCGTCGATGCCATTAATTTTAATTTCTAAATGTGCCTGGCCAATTTACTCTAGTTGAAGTTAAATAATCAAAATCCTATCTTTTAAGACGTAATGATTTTACAAAAAAACGTACAGACGATAAAAATATCAGTGCCAGTGATTGTAAGAAATATTCATTTCATTTTTTACGTTCTAATTATAAATTCATTTGCTCTTCCACTTCGAATCCATGAGGTGTCTAATTTGAAAGAAATGCGTATAGAAAAATTTCATTCAAATTCATTATTGTTATATTCATGACTTTTTCCTCATATTTAAAGTTGATAATATTGTAGAGAAAACGCGTGCAAGAAGGGAGGGGGGAAAGATATGGTATCATTGTTTAAAATACTGATGTGATTATCATCTGCCTGCTTTATTATTTTTGAGGGTATAACGTAAGTATTTATTAGCAAATGTTTAATGAATATATACTACGTATAATTAATTGACTTTGACGTTTTTTATCCGTTACAGTAGATTTGAAAACGTCACACTCCATGAAATTGTAATTCATGATGAACCTTATTCTCAGAATAATAGCTAATGAAACGACAAAGAAGAGTATTACAGAATATTGAAATAATAGATTGATCCAAATGATATTTTCTTGCTCTGACACCGGAATTCAGTTAAATATGTCATAACTTTAGGTTGCAAAACACAAGCGAGACGTGGAGTTTAATCAAAAAGATGATTACCCCTCTTCTTCATGTGGAAGTTGCTATATACAATTGTGCACAGGATAGATATATCTCTACCGATGAGATCTAACTAATTATTAATAATAAAGTAAATGTCAAAATCATAAAATTAGACAATAAATATACTAATGATAAAAATGTTAGAAATAAATCCATCTTAAAGATTTAGAGCAAAAGCTAATTATGTAGTAATGTCCGGCGATATGACTCCTTATTAAGAGCATCAAAAAAAAGATATTTTCCCCGTTATTTATGCTTATATAACAACATACCATTATCATGAAGGATATACACAATTGCTAATTATAATGCTACAGCCAATGTAACTACCCCCCGTTGTTGTTACCATTTAAGCAGTTGTTTTTGCCTTTTATGAGTTTTCTGAACACCATTTCTCGAAGCCTATCAACCATAGCTAAACCTTAAGTGATAAAAAAAAGTAATATTTATTGACTGTAATATTGGAAAACCTAATTATCATACCCAAGTCTTTAAGTGATCATAATTCTTGATAATTTTGGCTAAAATAGAATCATATTTTAGGGTTAGATTTTAAAAAAATTGAATACTTACTGTTAGTACAAAATTCAGAGTTCCATTTCGAAATTAGTAAATATTTTATACTTTTTACTGATAACTTGATAGTCATTTGGTGTGGATGACTCAAAACATTTTTATATGTATTTCTATAAATGACATCAGTACCAACATCCTCCATTAATTTAATGATGGTTCCAAGTATTTTTTTACAGTAATATTAATATATTAGGATCTTAAATAAGATGAAGAGATATATATTTTTGATAGATAATATATGTTATTACTATAGTTGTCCTTATTATGACATTAAAAAACGCGGCAATAATTCACCATTTTTTCTTGAATCAAAAGAAAAGTATTATTCTTATAAATTAGATTATGTATGCCTCCAAAATGGCAGACTCCCACAATGATGGCTTCACGGGCAAACTCTTAATTTTTAATTGTCATCAATAAAATCAAAAATCACAACCTTACTATATCGAACGTCTAAAGGAATTTCTATTATAGTTAAAATATTGTAGAGAAGAAACAAATGCTCTCACAAAAATATATATATATATATAACTAAATGTAACCAAATAGTTGTTAAATAATTACAATTTAATTTTTTGAAATTTGGTTGGGAAATGAACGTTTTATGATACAAAGAATGCTTAACTGTTCGAACCATTCTGGTTCTCCCCTACTTGGTAAATGTTTCATCTCATTTTTTGGTTCCTATTTGTACTTAATATTTATATATATTTTGTTTTAGAAGAACTTATATTAATCAAATCCACTATTATCCTACGTGAAAAAAAAATATAGTATAGGATGCAGAAGCAAATTTTTCTGGTCGACAAAAGCAAAACTTTTTAGTTCAAAAACTCAAAATATTATTAACTAATTTAAAATAATTAATAAAAATAGTTTGCAAATCACAGAGGCTGTACTTTATTCGATATGGCTTCCGTTAGAAGCAATGACAGTCTCAATACGGTGCCTGAACCTGGTACAGACTTTGACAATTTTGTCCTCGGAGTAGTTGGTCATGACATAATAGACTAGTGATAATCACTTCTCCATTATCAATTATAATAATTAGACATGACTGATCATTCATACTAGAAAAGACTCGTGGATTGACGTACCAGCATAATATGAGGCAAGAACATAATTCTATCATTATTCCAAAAGAAAACAAACATTTAATGCACTTTATAGTAATAAACATTACATTTTTTAATTAAAAAATTCAATGTAAACATTCATTTTGACCTAAAGTAAACAAAAACGACCCATAAACTTCATTTATTTATATATTAAGGCAAAATTGTTAAAGGCAAAAGTACTGGTCACCTTGTTAATTCGTTGTACTGAAGGTTTCGAAAAGTCTGGCATATCCATGTAACCAATGAATCTATATATGTGTACTCAATCATCACAAATAATTAATTAATTATTAACTCTCTGTAAATTGAACGCTGTTATTGTTGTACAGTGCGGTCGAGCAAATCGTGTACAAATGAATACGTGACTGATATGTTTTATGCAAGAACCGTAAGGAGTAGAAGGTTGGAATTTTTTATTCAATTAAGTATATAATTATTATAATTAAATTTCAAAATGATCTGATTGACTGCAACCATGGCCTGCACCCTAGGTCTGACGCTTGAACATACCCTGGCTACATACTCCTTCGACATGTTAGCCCACACATCTTCAAGGGAGGCCTTTAGAACTTCAACACTTGCATAATGAGTGCGGCAAGCCTTTTTCTCCTCATTGCCCTTGATCCCACTGTCCAAGACTAACAATCTGGAGAAGAAGGTGGCTACATGGACAAAGGTCGAAAATAATCCAAATTCATCGCACACCGTTTTTGAGTTTTAGCAGCCTTGTGGAATGGTGCTGAATCTTGTTGCCAAACATAACCTCCCTGAGGATATGTTTGGTCCAGTCAATGCTTTACGATCTCGTTCATGACCTTCAGATACTCCTCTGTGTTGATTTTGGGAACCAGTACGGTCCATTGCCTTGCCATCAGATGCTATCACACCCAATATCATGATCCTAGCCGGGGCTTTGTCTTATTGATGGGGGGAACCTCTTTGTGACTTGTGGCCAAATAACAATCGTTTTGTGCATTTCTGGCCTGGTCAACAGTCCAAAACTTCTCATCACTGAAGATGTGCACAACGTTAGAATTTTTCTTTATTCAGTTCAGAAGTATTTTTCCTTTTGTCACTTTCATTGCCATGATGGTCTTGGTAAGGAGCTGCCGATGCCTTCTTTTGTACCTTTTGTCCCTAGGTCCCTTACTGCATCAATTGTAGTCGTCTTGGACAACCCTGTGGCCTTTCCCAGGTTGACTATTGATATTTCGGAGTTCTCACGGATTATGGCCTTGATCTCGGCCAATTTAAGTTCTGTACGCTTCCTATTGTGTCCACCACTACCTTTTTCCC
Organism: Lepeophtheirus salmonis; assembly: GCF_016086655.4. Classification (NCBI taxonomy): domain Eukaryota; kingdom Metazoa; phylum Arthropoda; class Copepoda; order Siphonostomatoida; family Caligidae; genus Lepeophtheirus; species Lepeophtheirus salmonis. The sequence continues at coordinate 25,802 of NC_092585.1, read as the reverse complement.
TCTGAAGGTAATTTCCGGACTTGACCATAACCTTGACATAATAATTAAAAGTTCTGGAGCACTTTTTCTTGTCCATGATCTTTGAGATTGACATATTGGCTCCTATAAGCGCTGTAACTCTTTGCCTCCATATCTCTAGACTGAAGCTAGATATCAATAAAATTATAAAAAACAAAATCAAGGTCTTTACCTGTTCTAAAAGTTGAAATCAAGGATGATCAAATTTGTTTTTGTAAAATAATACAAATTTTTGTCAAGAACTCGAAACTTGATTTTTCTAACTATTTAAACTTAAATGGAGCTGATGGCAATGTCCATGGGCCGAATTAGACAAAGACAGGGGCAATGTTCAGCTAAATTCTTGTTTTTTAACATTAAATTACCATTACTATTGTGAACTTCATAGATGAGTACTTCTCTGCCAAAGGCATAACTAACACAAAAAAGCAGACTGACATTGGACCGGAGTTTCTCATTAACAAAGCATTCCACATAAGCTTCAAGATAATAATCTAAAAGTTACTTTAATTTTCAGTTAAAAACATATAAATGTTGAACTTGGTCTCATAGTTCTCGCACAAGACGCACATATCCGTCAAGTATACATTTGTACTCGATTTTGCTCAACCGCACTGTACGAGGTATAAATGTGTCTATGTACTGTGTTAAGTCATTTTTTAAGTGACTCGAGCTATAATGTTTTTAATAAATCCTGAAAAATAAATCTGAATCAGTTCTTGGACATTTAACTAGCCACACTCCCCCCTTTGTATTAAACTGATAACAGTATACCGGGTCATGTGAAATGGATGTACCTCTACTATAGATTAACTTTTCGAGGTATAATGATTGTAATTCGTAAATTTCCGATGTTTCACGTGACAGCTGACTTTTTAATCTTACGAATGAGCTATTACAATCGCCTCTTGTCATTTCTGAAAACAAAAATAAATCTGATTGCTGCTTTGATTTGTGCATTCCACTGCACACCTGAAATTGTCAAGATTGTTGGGATCGAGAGGCATACCGTCTACACGGTCAGAAAGCTCATGAAACAGAGTAAAAACCTTAAAATCATACCCAGTAATGGAAAGCCGGCCAAACTGACTCCAGAAGTGGCCAAGCCCTTTATGCCCATGGCCAAATTTGCCTAAAGGAAGTCATTGGCTCCCTCCACCGTGTCTAGGGCGATCAAGGCCGCCGGGGGAAAGTGCAAGAGGTACGTGGAAAGACCATTAATGACTCGACAGCAACAAAATGTTCGTTTGGAGCGGGCCAAACTCTTAAACGACCTGAAGCATCATGGCAACCGTGTGATCTTCTTCTCGGATGAAAAAAACATTCACTGTCGACCCCGTCTTCAACAAGCAGAACAATCGGGTTGTTCGCTTTGAAGACACTTCTGAAGACCTCCACCACGTGTCCAAGATGAGTGGGTGGGTGCCCCATTCTGCTGGAAGACGTAGGACGCTTGCCCGACTACTTGAAGATCAAGGTATTCCCGTAATTCCTCAAGATCACCAAGAAGTCGGGCAAGGCGTCCTACGTCTTTCACCAGGATGGGGTACCCCCCCCCCACACACACAAAGTTAATGTTGTGCAAGCCTGGCTGGCAGAGAACACCGGAGTTTTGGCCCAAGAACTTCTGGCCTTCCCACAGCCCTGAACTGAATCCTTTGGATTACTCTATCTGGTGGCAAGTCGAGTCGAAGGGCTTCAGATCACGCCACAGCAATGTCACGCACCTGAAGTCCTCTGTGGAGAAGGAGTGGAAGCTCAGGAGAAGGGACTACATTGCCAGAGTGTGCTCCACCTTCTGTGGCCGTTTGAAGGCTGTCATTGAGAGCAATGAAGGTCAAATTCATAAATAATATGTCATTGTGTGCTTAACAAATGTCTTAAAATAATCTTATCACGTCTGACTTAATTGAGACTCAGGAGGAGCAAAAGTTTTCTCATGTTGATTATAGGTACATCCATTTCGCATGATCCAGTATATGTATATCAAATATTTCAACCTATACACATGTAACTATTAAATTTGCTTAATAAGCTTTATTATTTGAACTACGTACTAAAATTTGTAGCAGTTTAGGCTTATAACACCTTAAATATTTACAAACACTTCAGGCCACGTTGTGGTTTACTAAATCTATATAACCTTGAACTAAAAAAATATATAAATTAGTGTAAATTTGTCTCGCCACAACTCTAAATTAATTCTCTTTTCTAATATTGTATTCAAGTTTTTTACATCCCGTTCTTAGTATTTCGCTTATAGCGTTGACCCAAATTTGAATGCAGCGCCAAAACTTTTTTTGTAATTATTTAATATATATTGACGGCCATTTCATGAAAAAATGAAGTATACCATGTTTAAGGTCAAAGAATTGACCTCATGACCTCAATCTCAAAAATATATATTCAATCACGTTTAAAATAGATCGATATCATTAAAAACACAAGAGATTTAGCTGTCAAAAACATAGTACTGGCCTCGAGGCTGAATCTTAAGGAACCTCTAACTCCTGATATGAAAGTCAAAAAAGACTAAAATTTTAAATTTTTGAGATTCTATTCAATATTAATTTATATGCAAAATTTCAAATAAATGGTGCTATAAAAAGTGTCCCTTTTTTTATCGATCTGACGTGGAATGACCCTCGATGCTTTATAAGCTTTGCCTTTTTGAATAGGGCTTACTTTTGTTTCCTCTGTATTTAATATGTGGGGAGAATGATAAAAATGGTCATTTTAAGCCCTTTTTCACTCTAATTCTTCCGAAAAACTTCATTTTTAAGCTTTATTTATGTTGGTGATTAATATGATTTTTTTAATGCATTTCCAGGTGTCGCAAACGTAAACATTCAACTAAGGACGATATATTATACTTAAACCATGATCGTGAGCAAGTATTTGGTAGAGCTGACGTTTGTTCTGACAAAGAACAAGATAAATAATAATCGATTACTACTACAACTATGGACATCCTCAAAACATCTCTAGAATGTGCATTACGTTCAGCAGCAAGAAACTCTTGTTTTCTTTGGAATTTCTATCATCTTAACTAGGAACTTTTTTATAATGGGCGTATTTAAACTATCATTTAAATAAAATATACAATATTGCCTTTGTTTCTACTATTCCTCGCCTATAAAAAAAACTACTAGAAATGCTTTTGCATTTATTTTTTCGCTAGGATAGAAAAGCAAAAAAAACAACAAACATAAATAATAATTATTTAGAAGTTGTTGAACAATATTTTTTTAAATACCTTTATTAGTAAAATAAAATGCATATTTGTAATTTAAAAAAAATCATGGTTTTTTGGTTTTTTTTCTCCAACAAAAAAAAATCTCGAGCTCACAATCAAGAAAAATTCCTTTTCTCTTGATATATATAAATACATATATATTTTTGTTTTTCATGGATTTTTTGTCAAAATATAATGCATGGACAAGGATAATTTAAATCCGTAGTTATACCACACAATAATCATACTATATCTGTTTGAAATCCAATTTATTTTTAAAAATAAATAAAAGCTCTAAAACAATTGACAACTTAATACATATTTTCAAAAATTTACATTTACCTATAATTATCCAATATAAAGTTATGTTTCACAAAACCTTCTTTTTTTCGTTCGTTCTTTCGTGTTATGTTTGAAGTGATGAAACTTAATTATGATATTCATCTAAAACTTTCTAAAAAAAAAATCGAGTCCAATATTTTTGTGTACATGATATTTGGTTTTTATATATTCGTAATTCCTAACTAGCTCTATTTTATACTACAATAATTTTGATTAATTAAAGTCTTATAAAGCTGCAAAATTGTAATTTATTCATTTTATATAACTTTACTACTACTATCCATCATTTGCTCAAAAATTAATATTTAAAATACACTTGAAAGATGAATTATTCAATTGCGTTTTATTCATGTGGGTTCAGGCGTGTTCACGTAATAAATGTGTGTCGTCAGAAGTGTTGTGTCGGTATCGATTTATTCGGTCCAGTCCAGTCTTAGGACTGTTGATCATTGGGACTGTTCTTTAACTGTTTGTCTTTGGAATTTTTCATGAAAATATTTATGGTTTATTAAGCCAAATAAGATATATGAAATATTTATTATGATCATTGCACATATCTTGCAAAATATTTTTTTTTCACTATAATACTAAATTAGTTACTTAGTTATATAATCTATTCTATTATGTAACGGAATAATTAAAAAAGGAAAATTACCCTCATTGACGTCACCAGGGGTCGATTTTACCTTCTTCATGGACAGACAAGTGGGGTTGGACTAGACCGCAGTCCTCTGTCCTAAATATGGACCTACACAACACTAATCGTCAAATCAAAAATAATCTAAAAAGTCCCCAATTTACATTTTTTTACTTCATTAATAAACTAGCCATGGTACCTTGTGTTGTGTCAGTCTTTATTCTGGGAATGAAGACTGCAGTCCTATCTAGTTCAGTCCAGTCCTAAAACTGATTAAGTTTGGTCCTTGATGATGTAACTATACTTTATTTCTTCTTTATAAAGAAGTTCTGGTACTGGCAGTCTGAAGGACCGGTCCCAAGACTGGACCGAATAAATAAGGACTGATTCAACACTAGTGGTAGTACCTGGCATTTCCAGAGTTATTAGCCGTTGGCAAACATACAAATTCTGTCTAACTGTTTTTTTGAGTTATAGAACAGAAAAAGGAATTATGACGGCTCATTTAGAGCACGCAGCAATATATTCCACCTTGTTCCTATCCAAACACATCTTTCACTCAACAAAGTGATAACTATAAATAAATTTGAATAATTTTTATATCCAAAAAGAGCGCTAAAATTTTGAAAATATCAAAATTGAGAAATTTGTATTTAAAGAAAAATAGTGTTCATATAAGAATAATTTAAAGTAATTAGTGTTGTTTTATATTTATCATATTTTATTCATAAATTTTGCTATATTATATCGACAAATCAAGACTTTAGAAATATTTTCTTCTGTTAATTTTTGCCTTCTATCAGGTATTGGTAGTTTTAAACCTACTAAACACGTCCACATTAATAGTAGAAAGAAGTTAGAAGTTGGCAAGATCTTCAGGAGTGTTGTTAGATGGAGGTATAAAGGAGCTTTAATTCAAATTTCTGGGATTGGTGGATATATCAAGAGTTATTAGTTCCACGCTGTTATGTGTCCGTCCTTATTTAGGACTAAATACTGCAGTCCCTTCCAGTTCAATCCTAAACAACTTATAAAATTCGGTCCTTGATGACGTGACTCAACTTAATTTCTACTTTGTTTAATCAGTTTTAGTACTGACAGTCCTAGGGACCAGTTCCAAAAACTGGTCTGAATTGGACCAAATAAATAAGGACCAATAGAGCAATAGTCCATGGAACCTATAGGTTTCGGTGAAAGTTACTATCGTTCCCTGCTTTTTGAAGGTTTAAAGATTTTCCGGACCGATATCAAAAATCGGGTTTTGCATTTTGAAGATCCACTAAATCGAAGGCCTTGTGTTAAAATTTCCGCCTAGGCCCACAGATTTCATGATTATTAACTTTTAAGATATAAAAAATGATTCCAAGAACCTGGCACCAAAATTCAGTTTTCTTGACGCTCGGGGTAAAAGCCAATATTTGAAAGAAAAAAAAAATCCATTTTTTTTGAAAAGTTTATTTATCTCTTAAATTACTAAACTTTTGTTGCATGAGCTCATAACATAAAACATTTAACCCGGAATATCTCAGCTCTCGATGGGCGGATTTTCACGGCCAATTCTGCTTGTTGTCCCGGTAATATTCCGGTCCCATAAATTTACATTGTAATGTACTAGAGATAAAATTACTGCTACGCAATAATTTGTCATGCATTGATTATAATATACTAAATTAGATCCGGATTTTAGCAACCATTCAACTTTTTCTCTTTTTTTGTAAATATATTTGCATAGGGATGAAACTTTAGAGTTGAATTATAACATTAATTATTTATTTTCTAAATTCTTACATTTTGAAAAATTAAAATCTTTAATATCAACTTTAGCAATAAGACTATCAATTACAAAGTTGTTCAATGCAGCCCTTGAGTTCAAAAATGTAAAAATCTTACGGATCGGTTCGGTGGAACTGAAAATAAATAGAGGTACAGTTTCGTCCGAAATAAACCCCTGAATTTGAAAGTTAGAATAAAACTTTTTTAACTAAATCGTGATGATTTTTTTACGAATTTTAAAAAGGTAAAAAAAGTTCGGATCATATAATTAGAACCAGACGATTTGACCAACAAAATCGAACACAAAATTTGAAAAAAACTGAAAACCATATAAATCATTCAAATATTAATATTTTTTCAAATCTTAAAACATTTTCTACCCTTATTTGAACACGTATATAATACTTATTTCCTAAACTACTTCCTCAGATTACTACCTCTTGTCCTAAATTAAATTTTTTGAAAAAACTTTGGAACTAAATAACATTTGTAATTTTTAAGCTAATACAAACAAACTTGCTCCACATGTAGGCCGAAACCATGTTATCTATACCTTGAAATATATTAATTTATAAAAATGACAAACACAAAATACTTGTTTCAATATTGACCAAATTTTCAATGATTATTATAATTTATAACATAGCAATTTTACTAATGGTTTTAGAGACAAATCACAGTAATAATAATTACCTTAAATCTGATTGTTTACAACTTTTCAAAATAACTATAGTAATTTAGATGGCCAGAAAAAAACCTGAATTTGAAAGTTAAAATAAAACTTCTTTTAATAAATCGATTTGATTTTCTTTTCTCCTTTCAAAAAGGTAAAAATCGTTCGGATAAGATAATTAGAACCGGGCAATTTGACTAACACAACATTAAGTAGTTAAATGTATAATAATAAGTTAAACACCAATAACTCCGGCACTAGATAAGTTGGAGAGCTCAGATTGACTTCTTCTGATCTCCCGTCATGGGAGCAATTCAAATTGGTGCCCTTTGTGCCGATCTAGTAATTGGAACTGGAGTTATTCCGGAACCCCCCAATTTTTTTACCTTTACGAAAAGGTCTCTTTATCTTTTATAGAAAGGCTTGAATGGCTTCACTTAATTAATATAATATCTAGCCAAGTAAATTCTGCATCTTTCTGTATAAAATAGTAATATCTTAAAAGGGCCGTTTTTCATTCTAGTGCCGGAGTTATTCATGTTTATTAAATTTTGAAAATTTAATAAACTAATAACACTTGACAATGAGTGATTAGTAACTTTCTATATCATAACAATGATTTTTGGAGACAAATCACAAAAGCAATAATTACCTTAAATCTGATTGTCTACAGCTTTTAAAAATAAACTTAGTAATTTAGAGTAATTTTGCATTAAATAACCAGATTTCAGAAAATTTTTGTTAGTCAATTCGTCCGGTTGTACTTATCGGATCTGAACATTTTTTACCTTTTTGAAATAAGAAAAGAAAATCATAACGATTTTGTTAAAGGAGTTTTATGCTTACTTTCAAATTCATAGATTTATTATTTTCTATACATCTAAACTACTAAAGTTATAAATAAAAGTTGTAGATAATCAGATTTAAGGTAATGATTGCTTCTGTGATTTGTTATAAATAACGTTAATCATTGAAATTTTGGTAAAAAAAATCAAACGAGTATAACTTTTGTGTCTGACTTTGTAGATTAATATATTTCGAGGTATAGATAGCATACGTATAGGTCTACATGTTGAGCAAGTTTAGTTATATTAGCTTGAAAATTACAAATGTTATTTAGATCCAAAGTTTTTTTTAATTTTGAATTTACGAAAAGAAGAAGTAATCGGAGAGGTAGTTTAGCAAAATAAGTATTATAGACCTGTTCAAATGTTAGTGGAATACTGTATTTTAACTGAGTCTTCTCTGGATTTTCAGGACGGATTTTCAATCGGACACCAGGGAAGGTCCGGCAGTGTTGTGGTTCTTTTATATTAGTAAATTTCATTTTGGTTATTTTCTTTTACCCCAGTTTCAAAAACCGGTCTGACCGGCCTAAACTATTCCTTTCATTACCCCAAGAGTGAATCCATAAATACGGTTTTTTGATTTGGAGCCGGGAACATGTCGATAATGGAGGTATAAGAAAACGCAAAAAGTGCTGTTTTGAAAAATCTGTTGAAATAAAAGGTTGATTATTTTAAAACTAATTTGGCTACAGTTCCTTAGAAAAGTGAGTAGATTAATTCCCTCCAATTTTCAGGTTTAGGATTCAAACACAGAAAAAGATAGTAACTTTTCTCAAAAGTGATTAGTAACTTTTTATATGATAACGCCGAATCTTAAAGGTTTCAGTGAAAGAAACATTTTCTGCTTACTGTTAAAACGTTTAAGATTATTAGAAATCTAGGGTTCCACAGAAAATAATAAAGTTTGGGAATCACAGGCTTAAGAGACCTGAGGGTTCCATAATAGACCTCATGGGATTCCGCGAAAAACGTTTTCAATTGACTAAAAATAACATAAAATTATTAGAAACAAGGATTCCCCAGAAAATAATTAAGCTTGGGAAACATTGGTTAAGAGCAGTGTTCGGCAACCTATGGCATGCGTGCCACTGCTGGCACGCGGAGGCATATTCACTGGAACACGCAAATTAGAACATATTCCCGAAGTTTGTGTGTTTTTTACCATTATTGTTGATAGTGGCACACTCATTGATTAGAAATGTTGACGTTGGCACTCCATGTCTCAAAGGTTGCATACCCCTGGTTTAGAGCCTTTCTTTGATATATGAGACTCGGATTAGGCCTTTCATATAAAGTCACCCATCATGGTATTTTGAGAAAAAAAAAGATGATGAATTTTTGTGCAATTTGCTGTGTTCTCGAGGAATTAATAAGAAAATTTTATTAATAGAATATGTAAGATAAATATATGAGTACTAAGAATAATTATCCTCGCTTGATTTTGTGTTAAATGTACTTTATGTACAATTAACTCTTATTTGACAGGATTCAAGGACCATTAGTTATTTGATTAGACTAAAGTTAAGTCCATTGAGACAGACTAAAATACAAAAAAATATGACCACAAATCTGGGCTGAGTCTGCATGTTAACATTGCCATAGATAGATACATGTTCTAAAGGAAGTATTAGAAGAATAAGAAGAAGAAAAAAAGAAAAGGAGAAGTCTTAGAATATATAATAAGATCAAATGCTTCGTTAACGTATAGTAACATATACTTAAATGATTACCTAAGAAGCTTAGTAGAAAAAGAAAGTAAAGCCAAAGAGCATAAAGAAGCATTTTATAGACTGAGGTACTATGAGTGAACATTAAAGCAAAATGTTCAAAATAGTTGTGGATAAATATGTATATTTATAAAAAATACAGAGTAGTACTACATTAAGAGCCATCGGGAATTCTACAGCGCTCGAGTCAGGAGTTATTTAACTACTAAAACTTTGACGAAATCACATTACCTTTTTAGGACATTTTAACTTTTCTGAAGGGTATGGGGAGATGGGTTTGTCAATTTTATCAGTGTAAAGAGAAGTAATAGCTTTAGTTGGTTTGTTCCTAAGACTTTGTGGAGGTGTGGCTTCTTTGGCCAGAATGGTATTTTTGTAAATCTCTGTAATGTCTCGATAGGGTTTAGATCTGTTCACAACAGCAGCAACTTTTGAATTTTTATTATTGTTTTCAGTGCCATTACTTAATGCCTCTGTATAAATCTTTGTAATGTCGCTATTGTTATTGTTGACTCGGGGAATGCGACTAGGTTTAGGAGATGTGGGCGGCTTGGGAGAGGTTACATTGCGTTTTGAAGTTACCGCACGAAGGATTTTCTCATTAATAACGGGAGCAGAATTATGTTTTATTTGTTGTTGTTCTTCCTCCAGGACTGTAGATGATGAAGGCATGGAGGATTTGATTGAATCCTCAGAAATAGTCAACGGGGGTTTCATGACGTCTTTCTCATTCAAGTAATCAAAGTCTTCATCAGAGGAAGACTCCTTCATATGAATCTCCTCATCTGATATGTTGTTATGAACGCTTGGCTCGTCTTCAGATAACTTTCTAGGAGAGGCTGGCGCATTGATTTCTTATTCATCATCAGATGAAGAAACCACTGACTTTTTTTGATGAATAAGTGACTCAATTTTGTCGTCATCTGAAGAGGAAACAGCTTCTCCATAGAGGGCAGTGGCGATGGCGCTGCCTCAAGGATAGGTTCGTTGGATGATGATGAAAAAGGGGACTTATTGATTTGAGAGGAAGGAATAGCAAGATCAATAGCTTCATCGGAGGAAGAAGTCGAAAGTTGTTTTTGCTTAAATATATTTGAATTGACTTCTTCAGTTACTTTCACTTCTGTTACAATGATAATGTCTGCTGTTGCTTATTTGGAGCTACAGCAACTTCTTGAACTTTCTTTTTATTCTCATCTTCAAGGCTGGATTCCTTTTTGCTACTTTTTTCCTTTTCCTCAATCGTCATATCTCGTATCTCGGAGAGTTCGATTTCCTCTTTAGACAACTCTTGATTATCATTCAATTTATCCAATTTATTTTCTTCTTCTAATTTGTTTTTCAAAATATCGGATTCCGTATCAGTGAGTTCATCTGGATCATCATCAGTGTCAGAGCTTGATGAATGCCGCCGTACTTGTTGTCTTCTTCCTCTCTTAGACTCACGTTTAGAACCAGTGTTGGAGGAGTGACAACGTCTTCCTGAGACTCGATTTGATTCAGAGCTGGTTATATCATCATCATAATTCACGATACGAATAATAGTACAATTACATACTTAATTAGTAATTACCTTAACTACCAAATATTTAAAAATATTATTATTGTCTCAATATATATGTATTATATAATATGTACTGTAACAGAGGCACAGTTCTATTGATTCCCCACCCCCTGATTAAATGAGGCATGGAATAGTATAATAGTCCCTAAAATCAATAAAAACCGTTAACATATTTATGCATCACAGTTTAGTTTTTAGGGGTAAACTAGCTAACGGGCAAACCGATCAGCCTGATAAATTTGGTAAGTAAATACTTGACTTCGTCTGAAGTAATCTGGTCAAATAATATGTACAATAAGCCTTTCAAAAAACCATATATTATTGTTTTTCAGCCTTATTTTTTTTTACAAATGGACCAAAAAATATATTCAATAAAGAACATAAGAGTGGACAATTATTAAAATTATCTAATGACCACCCCTTTGTTGATCCGGATAATCCCAGGGAGGGTATTGGATATAAAAATATCTCATATTGGAAAAGTATTCCATTATTCAACATGGAAAAAAAAGCGTAGAAGATTTAAAAAAACAAAACAACTCAGTATCTTGCTTCTAATATTGGGGCCTTTTAAGTCCTCAAAATGAGTCACAAATTTATAAAAACCAAACAAGTTTGGGTGTACATGTGCTCGTATTTAATTAAAGCTACATTTTGTCATTTTGACAAAGATATATTTAAGATATATTCCATATATTAATTAATTATATATTATTCAATATATATATATATATACATATGTATACATATATATGACCAATATATTTTGCAATTTTTTTAAGTGCAAAAAAGAAATATTTCCTCATACTTATCCATAATCACAAGATATTTATTTTGTGTGGTGCTAACCCAATAACTGAAGGAAAGTTTTGTATGGAATGACGTCATTGTTTCAATCTGAAAACCAAAAAATGTACATAATAGATTCCTCCTCTGTGTTATTTCTAAAATATGAGCTTGCTAAATATGTACAAAAAAACCCAAAAAAAAACCGGTAATGGTTCTCGCACAGACTACTTTTTTGGCAAGAGAGAAAGGAGACTCAAATCATGTGAGTGAGAAACTTGATCAGAACAACTACATTTATTCAATAATTGCTTTTATAATTAATTACTCCTACATGGAGACGTTCCTCTCCTTAGATGCCTTTAAAATATGTATATGAACCCTTATGTAATTCATCATAAATGAATTATAAGGATTAGGTTGCAATGACGGCTTGCGTTGACATGGAGCAGACTTAATAATTATTTTAATACACGTAATGGACTGTTAAGTCTTTATATTTTTGTCTAATAATGATGAATTAAGGTTCGTTTTTATGTCGTGTTTAAAAAGTTAAGTGTAATTAAACTATCAAACTACATACAATTGCTGACTTCTTATAATTATAAGACTATCAAAGAAAATAAGGAATGACAAATCAGTAACATTCACCGTTACAATGATCGACGTTGCTTCTCTACAGATATTGAGTGTAAGCGTAGATATATATAAAATAATATCCCCTTCAATAAGTAGTGTGAATGAAGAGGAGAACGCCATACAGTAATTTAATAGGATAGATATGTGCATTAATACAAGTCTCAGGTTTAATTGTAGTGTGGAAACAACAAACAAGGAGTAGAAGAGGCAGTCGAACAGTCCCTTTCTCCCTTACTTCTAATTTCACTTTTTAATTATGAAACAAAAAACTATTCCGCTAGTCGAAAGATCTTAATCCTTGAATATAATAAATAGAAATCTGTTATCTGCGAATTTCAAGATCTAATTTTGACCTTTATTCAAATACAATCACTCATAATCCGAAATCCAAAAAAGTGCTGAAATAAAATAGTGAGAAGTTGTAAGCATAAAATGCCGCGGTACCCAAGATGATAAATGATTATCATCCTATAATCAATGTGAATTATGCGTGAATCCAATTTGTGAGATTCCAAGGTGCCATTTTGGACAAAGCCATTAGAGTAAAAATGAAAGATAGAGAGAAAAAGAGGAGAAAAGAAAAGACTGGATAGAAAAAGAAGAGGAGGGACTGACGTTGCGAGGCTTATACTCGGGCTCATCATCCTTGCGAAATCCCTCATTTTCGACTTTACCCTCTTCTTCATCAGAGGAGGAGACATAGCCTCCATTATTCTACACTTCAGACTAAGACATGTTAATGATGGAGATAATAGAGTGGATATTGTGGTATAAACCTATATGCAAATTAAAGCCACACTATTGTTGTCAAATGTTTTTTTAAATCTACAAATTGCTCGGCTCTTCCTAAGACCTGAATAATTTCATACACACGATTCCTTTATAGAGTTTTAGTTTCGTGTACTAACTTCTTAGTTGGATTATGACTCATAATATTTTCTGAAGATGACACTTTTCTATGACGTCACTCATTTATTTTAGTACGTACCGCACGGCGTTATCTCGCTAACACATAAATACCCTTGTATTTTGTTGTCATCTGTCGATTCCCTCTTCTCCCTTGATACGTCATTGCTATTTCATAATTTATCCTTTTTCATACATACACAAAAGAACAGGAATACAATTTTTTGTTGATCCCTCTTCGTTTATATAATATATACATTGGCCATTTTATTATTTTTATGAAGAAATTTTGGCTATTTCTTCATAGAAATAATATAATTTCTAATTATAACTACTCTTTTTAATTAAGAATTTGTAATGTATTATGAGTATTACCTGTGCATGTGCACGTGACTATATATTCTTTTGCCCTTTTTATTATTATGAGTGATGACTTTCTTGTCTTCCTTCGTTCTGATATAACCTGTAATAAAGTGTAACTGCGATCCTCATGATATATCTAACGTAATCATTCCAATCTCTTGTTCCTTGATACCGTGGGCGGTTGGCGACAACTCTGGATATTATATCAACTAAATCTTCTTACCCAGGTGCGTGCAAATTAGTTGTAATCCACAACAGAATTGCAAAGCAATATTATAATACAGTATTAAATTAAATACTATGTAGATTTTAAAATTATGTAATTTATTTTAAAAATGGTGAAGAAATTATATGACAGTGATAGTCTGTGAGTATATAAGATATAAATAGCGGTTGGTAGGCTACAGCCAGATGATTTTGGGCCTTTTTTAATGTTTTTGTTGGATGAAAGGTTGCGTGATACAATAAACATAACTGCGTGACCGTAGCCCTATAAGAAAAGTTACGACACCAAGCAACCCGTATGACGTCAGCTGACCATCAACTCAAATAAATTTTTGGCCTTATTCAAATCTTATTAACTGTAATAAAAGTACAAAGTAATTTTTCCAATAAATAGACCTGAAATCCCAAAATTGGGATAGAAATGCCTTGGTGTAGCGCTGTTAAATGCTCGAGCAAATCTGGAGACAAAGATGCCACACTTTTTTCCTTTCCAAATGATAAAGAGTATATCAAAGAAATGAAGAGGGCCAAACCTTTCACTCATTCTCGGTTGTGCTCAAAGTACTTCGAAAGAAGCCAATTCCAAAGGTTAGACCACTCCAAACGGATAAGAAAGCTTTGTTTTGGGGCTATTCCTACCCTATTCAGCCACGTGAAGCCTATTGTGCAAAGAGAAACACGGAATTTTAGAAAATCAGATGAGGAAGGAGAAGGTAAATGAACATAAAAAAATTGTATTTGTAATACTTTTTTGGGTTATTAGAGCTAGGCAACATGAAATTAGATTCCCATGGTCTATCATATAGTGCTGATCCTCATTTGGAAGACTGCAGCAGATAATTACAAAGGCTCTCTTCTCTCTCTAGAAAATTTATCAACTATTGAGGAGGATCATTTTGATCTAGAACAACATCAAAATAGGATTTCTTATTACTTAAAATTTTAAATATAATCGTTTTTCTATACTTAGGGCCAAATAAAATGGAATCATATTGCCAAGATCATCTACATAGTGCTGATCATCCCCTCTCGATTGGAAGATATAATGGAATTTTCTTTGGGTACAAAATCTGATGCAAGTTTTCCAGCACATTCTGAGGAATATATTCATATTAAAAAATATCAAGGTAGGATTAGATATTTCTTGACTACATGATATATTATTCTATTGATAATGATTATTTTATTACATCTATTATAGAGCTTTTGCAAAAATTTAAAAGACATGAATTACTCTCTTCAAATTCAACTAGAAGTTCGAAAGGAGAAGATTGTTGAGCTGAAGAAAAAAAATTATCAAAGAGATACTAGGGTCCCTAAATGCGAAGAGAAATAGGTTTATCTGAAAAATTCCCTCATAAATAATTCCAACTCAGACCAGATAAATCAGAAATTTAAAAATATTGTATAAAATAATTCTCGAATCTAATTGAAATTGGAAGTCCATAAGAATAAATATTTAATGAAAAAGGTAATTTCTTATTGCAATAACACCTTTATTTATTTTATATTTTTGGTCATTTATAATTGCAAGCAAATATTTTCTGTAAATGTTAGTTTTCATATTTATTGAGAATATGTATAACAGAAAAAGTAGTCTAATCTTATCTCGTAATGTTATGTAATTTGAATTAGTTTTTTAAAGTAAAATGAATTATGTTTAAAAAAAAATAATGTTATCATTTAATAATGATTTTATTAGGTTTTCTCTACTTTCAATGTAATTCATTGAAGTTGTTTAAGGCCTCAATTGTAGTTACATAAGGTTGACGCAATGTGGCGCTCAAGTCTATTGTCGCAACTCTTATTATAGGTAAAGTTGATAATTCTGTAGAGAAAAACGCGTGCAAGGAGAAGTGAAGTGATTATCATCTGCCTGCTTTATTATGATTTTTGAGGGTATAACGAAAGTATTTATTAGCAAAATGTTTAATGAAGAGATACTACGTATAATTGACTTAGACGTTTTTTATCCGTTACAGTAGATTTGAAAACGTCACACTCCATGAAATTGTAATTCATGATGAACCTTATTCTCAGAATAATAGCTAATGAAACGACAAAGTAGAGTATTTCGAAATATATTTGAAGTTCCAGGTTTAAAAAAGAAAGCTTTAATTAAATATTATTTACATACTAAAAAATATACCATCCTACATTTATGTTAAATATACAAAATTAAACAATTAGAATCATATAAATAATAATAACAATAAATTACAAATATTGAAATAATAGATTGATCCAAATAATATTTTCTTGTTCTGACATCGGAATCCAGTTAAATATGTCATAACTTTAGGTTGCAAAACACAAACGAGACGTGGAGTTTAATCAAAAAGATAATCACCCTTTTCTTCATGTGGAAGTTCCTATATACAATTGTGCACAGGATAGATATATCTCTACCGATGAGATCTAAATAATTATTAATAATAAAGTAAATGTCAAAATCATAAAATTAGACAATAAATATACTAATAACATGAAAATTGTAGCACTTTTAAACAAAAGCTAGTCGCATCAATCTTGCATCTGTTGACAGTTACTCACCAAAGTTTCAGCCAATTTGTACGCTCAGTTGGTATGTAACAGTCGTTGAGTGAGTTGATGGTAGTGTTTTGTGAAAATGGACAAAATCGAGTGTCGAGCTGTCATTAAATAGTTGTTTGAAAGTGTAACCTTTAAATAGATACAAACAATAACATAAATATAAAGGCTTGTTGTCTTAAAATTTGACGCGACTAAGTCAATCCCATTCGGTGTAATTAGGTCAATTTTTGGTAGAGCATCGGGCAAAGTAGAACTATCATTGCCCTATGGACTCTTACCTATTGCCCGTATCGTTTTTCGTGGAGTTTTTAAGGAAGAGGCCGAGTTCTTTAAGGCGATAGGGCAGATATGTAATGGGGGAAAAGACTATTTCTTTGCCCTATCACCTGATTGGCTTACAAAATCAAAGACTGGATAGAAAATTAAATATGATGTTCTGTTTGAGAAAAAATCAAAGAGTGGATAGAAAATTAAATAAAGATCTATGTCAGGCAATGGTGGACAAAAGTCCTTATACTGCAATTCCGAGTCGAGTCTCAAGTCTTAGTTCACCAATCTAAGTGAATGAATATTTTCATCGAGCCCAGAGAAAATAAAATATACTTTACAAAAGTACCTGAAGTTATACCAGTGGAATAATTGACATGAGTTTCGAGTCATGAGTCTTAACTTTTGAGTCCAAGTCAAGATTTGAGTTTTTATTGTGTGATCAAGTCATGTCACAAGTCTAGAAAATAGAGAATCGTGTCAAAGTCTCCACCTTTGGTTTGAGTTGTACAGTATTATGTCAAAGTCTCCACCTTTGGTTTGAGTTGTACAGTATTAAAAAAATCATTAAGACTTTGACTTTGAGCAAAGTGGATGCTAAGAATCAAATTAAATTTGATATCCGAACATATGAAATTGAATTTTCTGGTTTCTCATTTAGTTGAAGAGGATGGAGAGATGGAAATCAACAGAATTTTGGAACTACATATATCTATGTATAAAAAATCTTGATTAGAACAATAATTTATCATGTGCAAGTAACAAAAATTGAACTATTTTATATTTTCCTAGATATTTAAATCATAACATAATTTATTGTTGTACCTGTAATTGTTGTAATTTTTGGATGATAAATAAATAACCCCAGTAAAAGTCAATTATACCTAATAAATATATATATATATTAAAGGATTGTTATTATTTAAATCTTATTTGTCACTCAATCTTAGGTTCAAAAATAGTCTTTTGAAATCAAATATTTGCTGAACTGTTGAAAACCTCATTATCACTTTCTTGATGGACTTCATCTTCCTAAATTATAAAATTTATGCATATTGTGGAAATCAAAAATAACAATGAGACCGATCTTTGTTAATATTAAATACCCAAACAAGTGATCGAATAAACTTAAATAAACTAATTTGTAATTAACCAGAAACCATGGATTGTAAAATAAATAATTATAATTCTAACTTAACGAAAAAAATATAGGTTAAATAAATAAATTTAATTTCAATATACAAAAATAAATTTAAAAGGAACATCTGGATATCACCATATATATATAAAATATTCCCATTCTATGAAAAAATATATAATCGTAAAATTGATAAGAAGTATGAATCAAGATTAAGAAATTCAAAATTGCTTAGAAATTAAAAATAAATGATCAAAACATCGATAGTCTCTTCCTTTACACAAGAGTTCAGAGGTATCTGATAAAAATAGTATCTATATATCTATAAATTGTATGAAGATAAATTCTTGATAGATGTTGGTGTCTGTTGTCGTTGCCTTTATTTAGCTATGAAATAAGTATTCCTCGATAAAATTATTTTGACTATCGTAGGAAGAAATGTTTAGTAACATTCTTTAAACCTCTTCGAAATTACTGTCATATAAACAACTCTATTTAAGTTGATAATTCGTCACTACGTATCTAAGAGTAATTCATGAATGAAATATATTCATATTCTCTTGAAAGATTTTGATCCAAAACGATATCCGCTCTTCCATTTTATTCGTAATTCAGTCCTTGATCGGTAAAGAGACAGATTCCGAGGGTTGAACTTCTTTGACATTACCATCTAACCGAGGATAGGAGCATGACAAAACTCTTTCCAAAGAAACAGGAAAACGTAGGCAAAGAGACGAATAAGTGAATTACTCTTTGCAAACGAACGTTTCTCATAAATACATGGGATGGATCCCCAAATATAAAGTCGTTTGATAGAATAATTAATGAAATCACTACCCATAATCTAACAAAACCAAAGAGTTTTCTTACCCACGTAGGAATCACGAGCCTAGAGCAGTTGATATTTCCCTAACGGATAACATGAGTTGAAGCGGAGCACCGCTTGAGACTTGACTTTATCCCTGGACTAAGATTAAAAATCTAGAAAGAAGAACAAACAGTTCATAAAGGATCAAATATTGAAAAAATCCATTGTATCGATATCTCACTCTATTTCTTGCGGAGACGGAGTCAGTCAGAGGCACGGATATGACTCCCTTAACACCGCCTTCTCCGTCAAGTCAAGGAGCATCTGCGCATTGAGCGACCCTTCCATTAGAGGGGATGAGATTTACCGAATGAGTTCTAAAGAGCAGATATCCCTTGAACATGAAGTTGAAGAGTGTTGCGTCTTGACGAGGGAGAGACACAATCTTATTTATAATAGGAGAGATCCAGGATGACCGGGAGAGATGAGAGGAAGAAGGACGTGGAGGAATGAAACTACACACTGTTTATACGCTCATGTGTATTCTAATTATACTCTGATATATTTACAAAAGACGACACTATTTATAATACGTAAAACTCAGTACTTATAAAGTTATAATACATAGACGAATATACAAGAAGATAAAAACCAGAAAGGACATATTAAATACATAACAAAGAGAGGATCTGAAGGAGCATGGATTGGATATCCGAATCGAAAAATGTGATTTGTTAGGAAATTGGAAGGATGAATCGATGAGAATCTATTCGTCCGAATGCTTCGTACGAAAGATCCATCCAAATCACTGTGAATGAATTTGTTTTCTCACGTAGTTCCAACATTTTTCTTCTCTTATCTTCTCTCACCTCACTTCCTCTGCTGAGAGATTCGTACGAAAAAGGATAGAGGTTTCGTGAATAAACAGGACAGAGATCGACAACATCCTACTATAAGTAGGCGAGTGACGTACAAAAGTGTTGCAATCGGTCAAAAGGGCAGAGTTTATCCAATAAAAATTTAAAAAGGCATAAGGTAAATAGGGCAATAGAGATGTGGCAATGTAAACCTATGATCTCATAGTTTAACTATATAGATACCTACAAACATTTTTTTCTTTTGTCGAATAATTAATTCTAATTAATCTTTATTTGTGTAAAAAAAAAATGCAAAAATATTATTGAATATTTTTGCCAGTGTATTTTTAATAGGGCAAATAAGATCTTGAAGGAGGGGGGGAGAAAGAAAAAAATTGTTAAATTTAATACATATCTAACTTGTAGAATCTTCTTCTTCATAAAATGAAAAATGAAAATAAAATAAAATGTGTTGTTTTTTTTACGGTTAAATTAATTACGGTTTTTCAGTGGATAAGATCTCTTTTACTCATTATTGAAATGTTTAAATACATCTAGATATTTCCTTTGAAGCAGAAGCATAAGGACCCAGAGTGGAATACATTTCTAGAAAGAAGAAAGAATACCTTGATACGCCGAAAGAGGATTTATTCATATATGTACATATAGGTATATGTCCAATGTTCATCCACCTTTATATGGAAGCATAATGTCAGTTTATAGCCAATAAGTCACTATGTTTCTTTTATTAGAGTTTTTATATATATATGAGTTATTTGGTGTCGATGAACAGACAAAGTGAAAGACGTACTTTGCCTCATTTATAAACATATGTACTCCCCTTGTCTTTACTAATATAATTTCATATCCAACACTTCACCAGTGATGTTAATCGGAAGCCTTTTGGACATGTTACAAAAAAAAAAAGAGGAGAAGTTTTAAAGCAACACAATAAGAAGACGACTTGGTTTGGAGATTTCAAGATGGCAACAACGAAGGATAATTCAACATTTTCTAAGTAGTTATACTCGCACTATTTTCAATTTATCAGAGAAATAGACAAGAACCTCACAATAAGGTGCATTTTATGTGCTGGTGGGAAGCCTGGTATTAAGTAACATATTACTCTACACAGAAGGTAATATTGTAAAGTAACGTATTACTTTCAAATGCAAGTAATTAGTAATATGAAATATATCACATTTTGGAAGTAGCTTGCCCAACACTGTTCCTTACATGGAGACATAGAACCATTTACATTAGTACAAATCTGTCACGACAATCTAAGGGGAAAAATAGTCTTAAATTTGGTTTTCTTCTTAATATTCGAAATACTTATACTTCACAAGGAAGGAGTTGAGTATCATATTATGCATCGAGGCAATGGTAATGTGTGAGCCCCTAGAATGGAGATTATCCTATGGGAAGTGTTGTATACTATTATTATATAATTTCCTTAAAAATAACTATATACTAGTATAAATGTATATTATATTCTGTAAAAATTATATAAGACAAAATATATTGTCAGTTAATTAGAGAACATTAAACCCAATATTATATCGCGCAGTCGGTAGTGCTTAAAAAGTATCGTTAGACCTGAGATACAAGTATAACTCCTATTTGAAAGAACATTCAAGGATGTCGTCTAAAAAGGAGATCAAATTGACCGAAGTCCAGAGAAGAGCCATTAAGATTATTTGATGCCGCAAATAAAACATGTAAAGGATATATTAACGGAGAAGAGTAGAAACGGCAAGGAATATTCAAAATTGTCTAAATGATTTAGTATCAAAGGATGTTAACACAAATACAAAGTCAAGTGGAATCAATATATATCGAAGAAGAAGAAGTCAAAACATTAGGAGATCGTGAAACAAGAGTCAAGAAAGATTGTGTAGACAGTGTGATTTCCAATTTCCTCATAAGAATGGGAAAACTTGCCCTACAAATACATCGATGCACAAGATGTGGTAAGAGAGGCCACTATGCAAGAGTGTGTAGGTGTCTAAAAGAAAACTCTATTTCGATGATCAACTCTATTAAAAAATTTGAATTGAATAAATTACCCATTGATGATGTATTGAATGTCCATGGAAATAACTTCAAAAATATGTGACAGTGCTGCAATGGTATCTGTCGCTGAATCAATAGTTCGAAGTTCCAACCATATTAAGAGTTATTTAAAAAAATAACTTCAACTTAAATTATTTATTTATTTACGTTTGAAGGAAGATACATTGTTGTATATTATTAATATATAACTTCCATATAAGTAACTATATTTAAATTCTGTAAATTTATGCGAGACAAAATATATTGTCATTTAATAGAGAACATCAAACCCATCATTACAAGAACTGTCATTTTTACTTCTTCGAGACCATAAAGGATAAATAGATAACTTTGGCACTAAATCTAAAGAATATAAATGAAGCAATAAAGTAACAAATTATTTAAAAATATTGCTTCAATTTACGTGTTGACAATTAAATGTTTACAAAACATTCAATCCATTTGGTGATCAATAGTACCTCAATTTCTTAATTTTGGACCTCCTTTTCGTATTTATCATATTCAACATACTAAAGACCCTCATCACAATTGACAATTGAAGTATTTTTGTATGCAAGGATATTTCACTTGTTAAAAAATCTTTTAGTTTCGTGTAGCAAGGGTTTTTTTTAACTTGGTCTTGAACGGCTCTTCCCTCAAATCTTGAGCCCAATTTTCTACAATGGTCACGCTGATAAGAGAGGGAATCTTTCCTCAAGTGCAGTTATTGCCAAATATATTTGACAAAAAATTCCTGTATAAACGCGATTTCTTCTCGTTTGGTATCATTATAAATTACTTCTTGTGGTCATCTGGTCGCTGTCAATTCTTCATCAAGACTGTTAAAATATTCTCTGAAGTCGTCGAAGTGATGGTAGTGGTACTCCAGTGCTTTTAACCAATTTCCCTATCTTGTTATAATCGTATTTCGTATGAAGCAGTAAGTACTCGCTTTCTTCTTCCCGAATTCAAAAACAACTTCTTCATATTGAAAATTAGTTAGTTTGTCAGAGGAAACTTTTGTTGAACCACATCTGCAACCTTATGTAATCCATGTGCAACACATGTAATGTGAATAAATTCTAGGAAATTTGTTCAAAGATGCTTTGAGACAATACGAAATTCTGCATCGCACAACATCTTCTCCCAATAACTTGCAATCTGAATATCAATCAAGTCGATAAGGTAAGGTCTCCCGTAGAAATGTCGGTCAAAAGGGCCCATCAAAATTGCCGTTATTAACCTCCCTTGATGATCTCGTCTCATCTAGTGCAACGAAAATATCCTTTTCTTTCACATCTTCATTTATTATATTCAAAACTCCTTGACATACCAAGTTGTTAACGACCCATCGACCTAGAGTAGTTTTTTCAGTATATTTTTCAATGAACTAGGAGAAATTGGGATGATCCAGGACATTACAGGGATGTTACACGACACAAATAACTTTTCTACGTCCAAATTGAATGATGTGCCGTTTAATTCTCCTTCGTCTCCTTGGATATTGTGTTTCTTGAAGACTTACATATAAGTTGTTGATATGATGGGAGGTCTCGGTGTGGTAGATTACATGCCATAAATAACGAGATGGGCACGAGAAACCCTAAAAAAAAAGATACATACTCTTATTCTCCAAATCATAATTCCACACATCAGTACCTTCGTAGTCAGATACCTAGGAAAATAGGTACGTTTTCTTCGGCATGATGCACGTGAGAGAGCTGCATGGGGAAATTGCTTTGTTGACGATCAGTAAAATACTGAGGAGAAGTTGTTTAGAAGATGCACGGACACTAAGGTTTGTTTTCCCTTTTTTTATATAATCTCTTTCAGCCTATCAAATTCACTCTTTCACAAAGATTCCAACAACCCTGCGCATAACTAGTATAAAGCATGTATATTTTTTTTGCTGGAATGAATTTTCTTTTCTTCATCTGTTGTCGTCATTATTTCACTCTTTAGTAATTGACTTCTTTTCCTACTACATTCAATTATATTCAAATCCTGATTGAACAATGAACATGCCTGTGTTCTCATAAAATTCGGAGAGTAAGCTTGAAAATTGGCTGTGGAGTTATAATTATAAGTCGTTGTTGGACTCAGGGTAGAATTGGGGGTCAACATGGGACTAATTCTAGCAAATCAAATGCCCTTTTTTATTTACTTCTCTCCCTCCTTCTTTGTCACACCTGATCCAATGAAACGTCATGGCAGCTAAACTGTTCCTCTGCAATACATTCTTCAAATTGTCAAGGTTACCATGTTGGTTTTTGCTTTATTTTTTTTAACATACCCAAAATACACACAGTTTTCATCAATGCAGATAACTCACCATGAATTTTGTTTGTTTTTTTGAATTTTTAAATATGACACACTGAGCTTAAGTTACACAAACTCGTCCCCATATATGAGTCCTCCCCAGACAAATAAATAAACAAACTTTGCTATATTAATAAAGATAAATATATATGTTATTCCTTGCTTTAAAATGAGATAAGATTAATTATTAAATCATTTAGAATGAATAGTCGAGAGTGGGGGGATCTGAATGTATGATGAATATGCATCAACATAAAAACAATATGTATAAATGAACAGAGACAAAATAATTAAGTCAAATTTCTTTAAATAATTTCTGGTATATTGAGGCCTTCATTTTTGGTTCGACATCGTTTATGTAGGCCTTTGAAGGCAAAAACCAGACATGTAGTAAGAATTAAACTCATTAGACTTAGAAAAATCAGTTTATTTTTTGGAATACTCATGTGATCAACGTACATTGCCGACGAGTCCAAATGGGAGCTAGTTTTGAGCATTCCAAACTGACTTCTTTTGACAGGATGTCGTCGTCGGATTTCGTCACATCTCGGCACTCTCATCTTCACTTTAATCCCTTCGAAAAAGTCCACTACAACAAGAACAAGTCGTCGCTTATCCTCATTAGGATAGGGTGTAGATTTTGTCCAAGTGGAGCTGAGCAAATGCCATCTCCACTTTTGATCTTGGCCCATAATCAGATACACATTGGCCGGATGTGTCTGCTGCAATGCAGAGGCAATGCTTCGTTCCTTCATATCCCCAATGTAATTATAATTTGGAATCAGCTCTCCCCATCTAATAGACTCACAGTCATTGGAAGGAGTTGGATGTGGGAAAATGTCCCAACCAGGTGCTCTTGAATTATCCCTTCCAAAGTTGCCACTATTATTCTCGATACGATCATCTTCCATAACGTAATTAGAGCTACATCTATCCCAACATGACTCAATCTCTTGAGAGAGTGTATGTCGAAGAAGACATAGGGATTTGCATTTGGAAGTTGGCAAGTGATATCGAAGGACTCGATCCAATGAATTGCCTCGAAGACTTAGCACACCCGTATTTGAATAACACAAGAGAACAATAGTCATGATTAATAAAACAATCTGAAGGATATTCATATTGCGGAGCTGTCCTCTCTTCCAATGTTGATTTTCAACTGAGCTCAGAAAAAAACATAAACGTAAATAATAAAAATATTAAGTGTCTATTTTTTTTGGTCATTCCCACCTCCTTGTATTTCTTCTTTTCCTTTGAGTGTTGGGTATGAGTTAGAACGGCGGCTTCTTTGATGCCTTTAAAGGATAATTAATTCCACCCTATGATAAAAAAGGGGATTGCTTCCGTTATCTTTATTTTTGAGCAACAACATCAAAGTGCCGCTGAAGAGATTTTCCATCATAAATAATTTCGGGCAGTTGGAGAGGGGGAAACAAGTGTTATTAATTGAGCATATCTTTGATAAATATATACTCATATACAAATGTACAAGAAAGCATGCTCTCTCTCTGTCTTAAAAAGACAACACCGCATTAATTAGTAAAATTTAAAAAGAAACTAAATAAGCTGATTCTTTATACTCTATTTCTATATGTATACAGGTAGGATTTGAAATCTGGAAAATTTAAGGATAATGTAAAATATAATTTATTTGCCAAAATTAATTTAGCAATTCCCAAATCTTTCGCTCTTACATATAGGGGTAATCCATATTGAAATAAATCACTCAAACCAACCACTTTCAGCTCCTACCACAGCTTCCAACCTAGCCCTATACCTGGCTCAGGAGTTTGATTATAAACTCCATGTCCATGTAAGGCACTGCATCGAAAATGGAAGCTCGAAAGGGGTCAACAGTGTTATTTGCACGTTTATTGGACTCTCATTTTAAGCCATTTTTCCCATGAATTTCCTGTAAAACATTCAAATTGCAATATTTCTGTGCTCAAACGTCTTTATACATCCTCAAAGTGCTATATTTGATGATTAAAAGATGAATTTCCAATCAAATACACGAAATTAGGAGTTTTTGTCGAAAAATATGGTCATTTTAAGCCATTTTTGACTTG